>NW_010972620.1:2301472-2403443 GCF_000737465.1 Haliaeetus leucocephalus
CCGGGGGAGGCCGGGGGCGGGAGGGGAGTAGTGTGGGTGGTGCGGGGGGAGCCTGCGGCCCCCCAGGCATGGAGTGGCGGGTAGGGCTGCGCGGGGAGGGGGGGACCTGAGCACCGGCGAGGGCCACCCGCGGCGGGGAGCGCTGGAAGGAGGACCGCGCCGAGCCCCTGGCAGGTGCCTGCGCCGTTAAGTGCCCTTCGGCAGGAACTCGAAGACTTACGGACTCGGTGTTTGCTGCTGCTGCTGCTGCTGCGATCCGTCAAAGATGATGTTGGCAGAGCAAGCCCAGAAGTGGTTCCCGACTCACGTGCAAGTGACGGTCCTGCAAGCCAAAGGCCTGAAGCCGAAAGGTAAAAATGGCAGCAACGATGCCTACACCATCATACAGCTGGGCAAGGAGAAGTACTCCACCTCGGTGGCTGAGAAGACCCTGGATCCCGTCTGGAAAGAAGAGGCCTCCTTCGAGCTCCCTGGATTACTCATGCAGGAGAATCCAGAAAAATACATCCTGTACCTGATTGTCATGCACAGGTCGCTGGTGGGGCTGGACAAGTTCTTGGGACAGGTGGCGATAAGTCTGAATGATATATTTGAGGACAAGCAAAGACGGAAAACAGAGTAAGTCGTGGTTGGTTGTTTTCATCATAATTTGTATTCCTTGTACGCTTGGGAGGGTGGGAAATAGTAGCCTTAGTATCAATGTACTTTGAAATGAAATTAGGACGCTTCTCTCTCCTGTGGTGTGCTCAAAGCCCCTAACGTATGCAGTCATGTCATTGTGGCCTGACCTCTTCCAGAGAGAAGTTTACTGTAATCACAGTGGTTGCCCTGCACGGGGAAGGACTGTCAATAACATTAACATTTTTTGACAAATTCTTGTGTGCAACATGAACTCATTACAGTCTGTTTTTCTAAAGGTTTTTTTTTCGTTCTGCTCAGGGCCATATGCCCATTCAACTCCTACCTCAGTTTGAACCATGTACGAGACTCAGACTCCCTCGAAGCCTGGTGTCGTTCTCTTTAAAAATGTTTTCCTTCAGTTGCTGCAACCAAGTGTCTTTAAATGTTTTATATTTATGTTTTAGTGGTCAGTGAACCGTCACTTAATGAAGGCTTACCACAGCAGTGCAGTGCTTTTCTGATCCTGATTAGTCTTAGGCCGCGATCCTGCAGGCTGCTCTATACAGCAGGCCTCAACAGAGAAGACTGAAGAGAAATTTCTGCTGTTGTGGTAACCTCTACCGTTACCTACATAAGCCTTTGTCAAATAAATTGGCCATTTGCCAGCAAATTCTGGCACTGGAATGCAAAAAGAAAAGCATCACAGCAGTTTATTAGGCTGAACTGTAAACGTATCTAACTCTCTGGGTTTTACAACTAAATTAGTAAAATTGTTATAATTCCTACTTAGGACACGGTTGCACGAAGATATGTGGTACCTGTGTAATTTATTCTCCAAAGTGTATGGGAATAAACTGTAGGTGTAAGCGTACAGCAGGCATGCCTGTGACTATATGATCTGTGTTTGTTTTAGCTGTGCTTGTCCCACAGAAGTAGTCTGAGAACAGCATGGAGACCTCCAAGCTAGCTATATGTAGGCAGAGATGTATGAGAGCTGACAAATCTTTCTGCAGTGGTTAAAAAGTTCCTGCCCCAGGTGCCTTTCCTCCTCTAGTGTCTCTTCAGTGGAGTAAAAAGGTTCCTGTGCCCAAAGCTCAGCTGTTAAGATTAAAGTCTGGTATTTCTTCTGTTAGTGATGCTGGATCTATGGTAAGATGCTGGACTTTGCATCAGAGTGACCAGGAGGCTGGCATGGTTTGTCTGTCACTAACTGTGCTGGGGAGGCATGAACCTCCAGCAGAGTTAGAGCAAGCAGCTGGAAGCGGAAATCAGTACAGCAACACCAGCCAGGTCTAGTTGATAAGACAACTGTTTCTGCAGCAACCGTCTCAAAACCTGGTCCTGCTTATGTGCAGTGGCTGAGGTTGAAGGAGCACCAAAGACAAGTCAAGGCTCTCTTTGCCCTAGTGGTGTTTTGCTGGTTTTTTTTTTGTAAACTAAATCTTTAGCAAAACAGTATGTTCAATAACCATATAATAGGAAAGAATGTGTCTCTGCAGAATCTCTTGTGGGTTCATGGTCTGAAGTATTATACTTTTTAATTGCTTATCTTTTTAAGGACAAACCAGTTATCTTGATGCAATACATGGTAATGCCTGTAGCCTTAGGGTCTTAATTTCTATTTACACTTGATTCAGGAAGTTTCAGTGCTCTTTAGACATGCATCTTAAATATTCTTTAATCATCAGTTGTAATTATCTTGCAAGTCAGTAGGCAACTGCCTTAGTTTAAATACCTAGCTGCTCTACAGAAAAAAAGGTGAATGAAGTAAGTGGAAATTCTGCTAACTGTAAAAACTTTGTAAATCTAGGTAGAAATTTGTATTCAGAAACTGGAGGAAAATATGTAAATTAAAAAACTGTGAATAACAAAACATCTTTTCCCTTTGAGGAACTATACGCTTCTGCACCAATTTTAGCAAAAGTGGTGTTGGAGTCTTACGAAATTATTGCAAAAATTTGTAAGTTGTGCTTAGCAGGGCTTCATAGGTGTTCTTTATTTTTTTATTTCTTTCTCTGAAGTGTGAGAGAGGAGCTCATGCTATGTAAACATGCAGCAGTGCTTCCCTAGGCCACTGCTGAAATTACTAGGGCTCCCCAAGAAAGCCGTGCTTTGCCTGCGAGCTGTACTGCACAAGATGGGGCCTATGGGGAAATTTTTACAAACAGCCTTAGTCCTATTTTCAGAAGTTACTTGAGCATTTAAGATTGCAAATCTTATTAAAAGTTGATGGGTGTTAGGCTTCTAGAGCCGAACAGCTGTACTTGTAAAAGTCGTATATACATGTAAAAGTGCAGATAGGTGGTTAGTGGGATTTTTGGCAGCACATACTCACTTAATGCCAGTTTAAATTGTTATGAGATAAGAGCCACTGAAAGTCCCGTTTTCCCAATGGTGTCTTTAGGTGCTTAGAAACCTAGAAAATGTCCTTTTTGAAACTCACTTCTGAAAAAATAATTCTGAGTCCTTAAGTGTTTAGATGTTTTTGTGAAGTTATCATGGTTTTCTACTTGCATGCCTTTGTGCAATGCGGGTGTGTAGTTGCTGTCTCCTTTAAGCATTAGTTGGAGACGTGGATGCAATATTTGTACGTATATGTGGGAGGAGGGCAAACTTTCAAGAATATATTTGCAAATGCGATCTCAAACAAAACGCTCTTTCTTTTTTTCCTTTTATTAAATCCTTTTAGATACAAAATATTCCTAGTCCTGTGTTGGCAGTAAACTGAGGGTGATATATTTGGACCCAAAGACCTTCTAGCCGTGACTATGGTGTGGGAACTGAGACACCCAGTGCCTTTCAAGACCAAGTCCAATGTCTTTATTACCAAAGCATTCTGATGGTTGAAAGCTATATTCATTGTTTCAGAAACACTAATCTGTTTTATTAAGCAATGTTTTTACTTTCAAATATGTTCAACAGGCTTGTGGTGTTATTAAATCCAGAGTTATTTTCTTATGTTGATGTAACCTTAACATTTCTTGCTTTGTTTGGGGATGAATGAGATCCAGTTATTTGATGAAGTGTCTATTGGTAATATTTCTACTTTTTAATATATTTAATAGCTTCCTCTTTCCAACACAGCTGTACATATGGTGCTGTAAGAGACAGACTCAAGAGTCACCGGGGTATTGCAAAAAAGATATTTAATATTCTGCACAATGCTGAACCCTGTCAGCAATTCCCTAGTGCTTTTTTAGTAAGGAGGTATGAGAAGTGAAGGCTACCAGCTGATTTTGAATTCCTAGGAAGACCGTAGGGTGTGTGACATTCAGCTTTTTGTATTTTTTTTTTATTTTTTTATTTAACATTTTAAAATTTGGAATAAAAATTTTAAAATTCACTGCAGCTTCAGAAACATTATGTTAGGGAAAAATAATCCTTTTTTCTGTATAGCTTTTTTTTGTTACTTGTCATATCTTAAGAAAAATACTCTCTGCAGTAAAGTTTTCAGAGAGAGGCCTCATGATAGGATTTGCGCGTCTTTGTTCTAGTAAACTTGCTCTGGCGCAGGACTTAATGAAACAAAGCAGTACGTTTACCATAATTTGATAGTGAAAATTTTGTACGCACCATCATGCAATGTCCTTTTTCTTTCTGAAACTAATGATTTTTCAAAATCTTAAAAGTGAAAATTCCTGGGACGGTTAGATCCAGATGTGTCTCAGATGGTCCCTTACTTGGTCTCTTCCAGAGACTTCAGCCAAAGCATCTGCAGGATCCTAGTTAATTTTCTTTCTGTCTTGGTGCAAAAATGCCCATCACACTGTGCTAACTTTGTAAATTTATGTCTCTGGCATCTCTGCTGTAGTTGGAAATGGACAGGCTCTTTTTACTTCTTCTGCTCTTTTCTCCAGAGTTGAAAACTACGCTGCAGATGCTGAGAGATTTTACTGAGTTTTTTTTAACAGTTCAAAAAGCTTGGGAGATACTGCTTTATTGGAAGTATATTTAGTGTAAGTTTTCAGATCTTAGATTTCTGACATGGTTTTTATTTTTTGCAGTAAGATCTTGTGGTTTTTTTTTTTTAATTCATCCTGAGAAATACATGACAATTTTTTTGGTCTGCTGTTGCAGAATAAATATACCTCTTTTGCTCTTGCAGTTTAAATGTACATGATGATCAATTAATGTGTTGTTTTAAAGCATATATACATTTTTGTAATAATTTCAATTCAGTTATAATTCATAGTTGCCTTAATACTGCTGATGATCTGACAATGCACAACATCAAAACAAATTTTTGAGTGATCATGGAATAAAAAAATACTCATTTACTGACATGTCTTAATTTAGTATTTTTCAGTAGTTTTTCTTAATGACTTAATTTTCCTAAGGACTTTTCTTAATGCTTAGGTTTTTTTCTCTACTGTGCTAAATGAACAGAGCAATAGAAGAACAAATTCCGTTAGCTTTCATCATGATGTTACTTATTTCATCAGCATTTGGTTCGTCCTTGTTGTTCTCTAATCCACTCTATTTATTGTCCATTTTTATTAGCTTTCCTGAAGAGCTAACTGTGTTGTACGTTCAGCTGATTTAAGATGCAACACTTGTCTGGAATGTTATAAATTTGAGGAGGTCAGGTGATGGTAGAGTTATTATTTCTTATGGAAATTTTATTGGAGGAGACATCTTTTATTTGTGACTTAATTCCCCTTCTCCCTGGTTTCTATAATACCTCAACACCACACCACCCACCCACCCCCAAACCCAAATTGCAGCAGTGTTGTAAAAAGTTCTTACTTGAGCACAATACAGTGAAGGAATCTCGGCCTTACCTAAGATACTTCTCCTCTGCTTACATCGCTCATATAAAATAGTCCATATAAAATTGTCAAAAACAGCTTCTCTGCAAACAAACAAAAAGAATAATGATTGCCCACGATCAATACCCCTGTGTTGTAAGCACTTATTCTTTGGTGCTGCTGAGCTTCCTGAATGATATGAAAATTGTGTGGCTTCCTCCAAATTAATGTGAATTCCTTCTTGGCAGCCTCCCTCTTGTGTATGGACAGGTTCCCCCTTTGATTGCTTCTGCCCTGGCCCCTGTCCTCTGTAGCGGCATAAGCAAGAGGCAGGTGCTCAAGTAGGTGGCTTCAAATACAACTTGAATTGTGAACAAGCAAACACCTAGTAAATAGATAGTATGTCGTGGGCTCAATGCTTGTTAATGAATAGTGCCTTTTAAAAATAATTCTACGAAACATAACGCTTTATAAATATTATTTACTAATTTTGCATCTTAAATTTAAACCAGAAAAATGCATTTTAGATGATTTTTGGTGGTAAAACTAAATAGTAGTGGAAATGGCAGGCTGTAACAGAAATTACCTAGATGTTGTGGTTAAAGCAAAAAAACTTACTCCCCTCTAGTCAAAAGTGGGAAGAGTAGTAACTGAGAAATTTGTTAAAGGCACAGAAATAATGAGCAGCCTGGAGGATCCATATGGATTTGTGCTGTTCCTTTTGCGGTACTACTCAGGAAATGTAAAAAGAATGAAGGAAAGTTAGTAGTGAGGAACAGAAGAGAAAGGTAGTTATGGGGGAAAACAAAAAGTTGCGCCCAGTTGTAGTTTTATGGGATTATAGCAATATTTTCACATTATCTAGTAATATTCTCAGCATTTACATTTTGACAACAAATGCAAGCACATCCTCTGAATAAGTCATAATTCTCAGTCAGAGTCTGAGTGCCATCTGGATTGAAGTACTCCCATTTTCTGTGCACACACACGCTCAGCTGAAATAATTGACCTTAATTCGTATACCTTCAGTTATTTTGTTTCTAAAATAAAAGTTTTCACACATAGTCTTTAGCCAAAATAATAAGTAAACTAAGACCACTTTACTGTGATTCCAGTTGATGTTAGCTAACCCCTTAGTAAGGGTGTTGTGATATGTCTCAGTTCCCATATGTATTGTGGTGTTACGATGTCACTCTGTAGTATTTATTTTTAAACTCTACTTTGTATATCTCATTTCAGTTGGCTTCCAGAAAGTAATAGCATTCATCTTTGCAAATGTCATCACTTATTTTAATAAATAATCTGTTTTCTTCTTCATTTCCCCTCATATACAATGTAGTCTGTGCTCTGCCCCTTGCCTTAATTTTCCTACTTACTGACTTTTGGGGCAGTCTCTCGGCATAGTATCTGAGTGATTTATCACAAAACATACTTCTGCATTTTTTCAAAGTGCATTTGCTGCTAATCAAAATGTTAGACAGTTCTGGGCTCTGGGTGTTGGTTTTTTATCCATTAGCTATGGATGTTTATGTTAGTGAGATTTTGTGAAGTGAGTTTCTTCAGTGTATCTCGCTTGAACATCATAATCTAAGATGAAATACTACTTTCCTGTGGCAGCTGATGGATGTGTTCTCTCATTGGGATTTTGATGGTCCTTTTTAGGGGTAATTTTGCTGGTGTAGAAAATTCTCCTCATCACTGTGTAGCAGATTAAAGTTGCTTAGCAGATCAGGATGCTGATTTTTACCTGTAAATCAAGGTTAGAAGCCTTGTCAATACTGTGATGATTGTGTGGCTTTTTGCAGAATTCCTTCAGTAATTTTTGAATTAAAATCAAGATTTTGCAAAAATCTTTGGGTGCAATCTGATGATTTCAGCAAAGCAAATTATATCAGCTCAATAGATATTTACTGGTAGAGTGAAGGCAGAGTGGCATATTTGAGAAGCAGCAAAATGGGTGGGAAAATTCCTTTAGCAGTTTCCATCTTCGCCACTGGCAAGAAGGTGGAGTCAGAAGGTCATCTGTCATGCACAGGTTGAATGTGCCAGCTAGAAGTCTTCTAATTCCTTTTGAAATTGGTAGACAAGTATCCCAGTGGTTTTGGAGGCTGTATATAGTATATAATTAAAGTATATAATTAAAATGTAATTAAGATTACATAGTGTTTTTTCTTACCCATACTGTTACTATTTTTCTTACTGGTATTGTCAACCTATCCTGCTCCCTGTTAAATGGTGAGCAGGATAGGTTGAATGATACTTCTTAAAAGAAGAGACCAGGCTAAGACTTGGAACTGTCAAATTCCGTGGCAGATTTGGAGGATAAGACACCATGACATCAGCTTCCTGCTATTTGAAGAAAAGAAACAAGATACTGGTTTCAAAATACTTGTTAAATGCAGGATGAAGGTGCAATGAGAATAGTGTATATAAGGAAGAGAGAGTTGGAAAACCAAGTTCATGGGAAGAAAATGAAATCAGAAAAAGGGGAGGAAAAGAACAGTTGAAGAAATTGTTTTGAAAATATGTTTGTAGATCACTAGCTATTTAGATAGAATAGGCAAGCCAGAATTTTATAACTTGCATGTTTATAGTAACTTACTTCAGTTTTCTCTTTCACTCTTCCTGTCTCCCTTCTCTAAGGTAAAGGGTTCAGCACTGCTAATACTACAAAATTTACTTTAATAGAATTGCAGAAGATGGTTACTGTCTTTCTCAGAAATAAGGGAGTTTGCTTTTTCCACCCCTAATTGTAGGTATTGCCAAAATTGAGTAATTTTGTCACGGTTAGAAAATAGCCATGTTTATTCAGATAAGGGTTGAGTTTTTCAGGGCTGACTGGGTAGCAGGATTTTTCCTATTCAGCCTTGAATCTTGATCTTCTCTTTACGGGTTCAAAAAATTGTCAGCATACAGAGTGGCAATTTATATAATACTTACAAAATAAAAATGATCAGAAACCTGTGCAAGACAGGCAAAGCCCATTAGCACACTCAAAACCAGATGAGAAAAAGAAGCAAGCGTTGTTCTGATGGAAACCATAGGGGAAAAGTCGAAATTAGAGGGTGTATGGAGGACGTTGTCCTACAGAACATTTGAAGGTGAGAGCAAGAAGTATGAATGTGATTCAGAAGGCAATAGGGCTTCCTTTGAAGTTGGGAAAATTTGCCAGACTTTGTACAAGGTATGTTTAAATAAAGACTGTCTGCAAGACTGGATGTAATATTTGGTTATTAAATAAAAGGGCATCTGCTCTCATAAAAGCCACCCTGTTTTGTTCGTGTATGTTATTGGCTATTTTCCTACTTTGTACAGGCTTTCTATAGAATAAGCTTATGGCAGCCTGACAAATGGAGCATTTATTGTGGCTAAAAGTACTGTAAACAAAACCAAAATAGCAAGTTTTATTGGCTTTTATAATACATTACAATTTTTTAAATTGGCAGTGGTATAGTGGAATTCAGTATTTTAGGACCCAAATGTTGTTATCTGAAAACAGTGGACTTCATTTTCCAATTCTTTTTTCTATTATATACAGCACTGTTTTTTCTATTTGTTGCTCACGCCCATGTGTTGTAGAAAGAGATTCTAATAAGAAACATTTACAGACTCAGTTGCTCATTCACGTGCAGTTCCACACAAATGCATTGCCTGCATTTGTTCTCATCTGTTTAAAAAAAGTAATTATTTGCCTTTGAATTTGAAGAAAATCATGATTTGAGTCTGCTTCTCATATTGTCTTGTTATGAGCTGAAGCATATGGAACCTTCATTATAACTAAAACAAGATAAACTCTCCAAGGTAACAAAGAAACCTCCTTGAAATGCCTATGAAAATTAAATATCTGTGTTTTATACAAAGATTTAATCCAGCAATCATTATTCAAATAGAAATTCCACTGAACTCCAGAGGAATTTTGCTGGAGTAAAGAGTTTATGATTAAATTCTATTGGAATCAGTGGTAGTGTTGAACGTGGTCCCAGCAGGTATGAGGTCCAGTTTCTTATGCTGTTGTGTTCTCTTCTTAGGGTAAGGTGAGTTTCTTTGTTTTCCCAGCTGAACTTAGTTTTAGTGTCAAGTTCTTCAAAGTCTACTTTGAAAACAAATGTACAGGCTGCAAAGGCAGTGTATTAGTTGTGTGCTGGAATTCTGTCCTTCAGACCTGGTGAATGTCAAAATAGTATGCGGACGTATGCCGTTAGCAGGTGAGTACTGATAGTGACACCGAGTGGTTGTTGATTCATGATAACAACGTCAATAATTGAGTTAATTTAAGTTCTAAAAGAAAAGGCTTTCTTCCACACAGCAAAAGCTTAAGAATTTATGTCTTGATATTGTTCTAAAACAAGTTAGCAAGTGTCATACATCTGTTTAAAGTTTCACTAATTCCTGAGTAGAAACATATGATAATTCGGCAATCTTATTATCAGAGATACAGTATTAATGTTTGAGATCTGTGAGGTGGGGGGGGGGAGATGGAGAAGGGGAGTATCTTTTCTTACAGTGTAGACTGAACCATTAAATTTGAATGTCAAAAAATGAGGTCCTCTCTGCCTATTAAGCCTCTTAAAACACTTATAAGCCTTATTTATGTTTAGTGTCTGTCTAAGAAATCATGGTGAGGACTTTCTTAGTTTCAAAGTGATTTTTGGTTTGTTTGGGCTTTTTTTCTGCATGGGCAAGACCTGTCTGATGGAGATTTGTAAGCAAGAGCTTGCTCATTATGGCTGTGTATTATTTTTATTTTTTTAAGAGAATATATGAACATATCTTCTTTTAAAGAAGAGTTTTAAAGGAAATGGGCTATCTTGTCTTCTAGTTTTTGCGATATTATAAGTCACAAAAAAGATTTACTCTTGGTTCTGTTGTGTGTGTTTTCTGTAATGACTCTATAGATGAATTAAAGAGTTTCTGGAATCAGTTACCAGAAAGTGAACTGTTATTAACTAAAAGGAAAAATGATCCATCTTCTTCAGACACATAACATATTTCAGGTTTTGCATTTCATTTAAAATACGTAAATGAAGTTACCTCACAAGAGAAGAAAAGCTTTCTTCCTAAAGGTTTAATTGTCCTACTGGTTTGAGCTTATGGATCTACTGGTCTGGATTCATGTTGTCCAGTACTGGGACAAAGAAGGTCTGATATTTCTCAATTATTCTGGTTTGGTATGGGATATAAAACCTTTTGGACATCACAAAGCAACAAAAAAAGTCATAATACTCTTTATCATTTCATTATTTATTTGGCGGGTCACTTTTAGAAGTATTTTCACAACTCAAAAAATAGTATCTCTGCCTGAAAATTTGATTTCAGCTGTCACCTTTAAAAATATTTATGAAATCTGAAAGGAAATTGAGGGTTATTTTTCTCCTTTCCTGACCTTGTTTTCTATATTTGGCAGTATTGAATAATGTATGTATAACTGCATAATCAATTTTGCATCTGTGCTGATAGGCAATTTCATTTCTTTGTCTCCAGTTCAAAAGTTACTTCATCATGATAATACACTGTTGTGTTAGTATGTGTGCATGCATTTCTCCTGACAGTGGGTTTAGAGCGCTTCTTTGGAGCTGGCGGATCTGAAATACGCCCTTGTGCCCTTTTTGAAATAGGAAAAGGCTATTGATGATGGGTCTGGAGATGGGGTTGTCTTTTGGTCATTCATTTAGGTGAAGCTGTGGAAGGAGGATTGAGCCATAATTCTGCAGGGACAGCGGAGCACAACAGGGAATGAATAAGACACTTGGATAATGATAAAGCCTTTGTTGGACCTGGCAAAGAAGCACGCTTGGCTTTTTGAAACAGATGATCACACCTTTGATCTCTTTTCAAGGAGTGGGGGTTTATGTCATGGTTCCAAAGCCTGTGGAAATATTTCTGAAGTTAATCCTCCTGGTGACCTGCAAAAGAAGGGTCGGCTGTTAGATACACCTACGTGCTCGCTGTTCTGCCACCGGCGCTTGTGGAGTTACCGTCAACATCAGTAGGGGTTGCAGGTGCAGAACAGAAATGATGGTTGACTATTCAGGGGTCTCGGATACTTCTTTGCTACTGCTAGTGCAGTTGACATAAATCTTAACCAGTGGCTAGAAGGAAGGGGAAAAATGTCTGCTAGCATATAAACTGGAGCAAAATCAAAGGAGAAAAGGTTACTAGATGAAATATTTGCCACATAGTATACATTCAGATTATATACATCACTGTTAAATGAAGGCCAATTGAAAAATATCAAGTGTTCTTTTAAATAGCAGAGCAAAATGTATTTGTATTTATAATTAACATTAGATACAAATACTCCTTTGTGAGCAGATGTGAGCCCATTAGCTTTGATGAAGTTTAGTAAGCTTCCATGGAGTTGAGTTTGGTTCTCAAAACACGTGAACACTGCAAAGAGCTTTGTGCTTGCTTAGTTTTAAGTTTTCTTTTCAAAAACAAATAATAGACAAAGAAGTTTTTCAGTACAGGAGTGTTTCAATTTTTGATACGGAATTTGGTTTTCATATTTTAAATTATACTAGCCAGATATATTAACCAACTAACCAGAGTTTAATGACTAGCCTCCAGAAAACACAACTTAACTTGCTCTTTTTCTCCTTTAAGGTGGTTTCACCTAGAGTCCAGACAAGGGAAGAGAACTAAAGACAGAGGAGAAATAAAGGTCAATATTCAGTTTATGAGGAATAACATGACAGCAAGTATGTTTGATTTGTCAATGAAGGACAAAACCAAATCCCCTTTTGCTAAACTAAAAGACAAAATGAAGGGTCGAAAAAATGATGGGACGTTTTCGGATACATCCTCTGCAATCATCCCAAGTACTCACATACCTAATGCAAACATAGAGGTATGTAGTGGTGAAGTACAGATGAAATCAAAACCAAAAAAACCTTTCCTTTTGGGACCTCAGCGGCTATCCTCAGCTCATTCGATGTCAGATTTAACAGGCTCACATGTCTACTCAGAAAAAATGAAATCCAGCACAGTTGGCTACTCTCATCTTTTCAGGCGTCAGCTAGACTCTTTTGGTTCCGTTGATGAAGGTGGTAAGTAAAACTCGTGACCATTATAATTACAGTTCACTGCTATTAGAGCATTCAAAAGTCTGTTTCTTTAGTTTATGAAGCAATTACAAGGCCAAAAAGTTAAGAATTATTGTTGGCCTGGGTTTTTTTTTCACTACCATTAGTTGGTGGTAACTCATAACTGCTGTTTCTGAGCATAAGAAATAACTTACATTGGTCATAATTTATGGTAATTTAGCATTTTTCTTCTTATGTCCTCATTTGAGAGTATGTTGTACTGAAGTATTGCATTCTAGAGGGAACTGGAGGCAAAATAACGTCTTGTAAAAAATAATTCTGTTTAAAAAGTTGAAAACTCTCACCAAAGTTTTAAACCTGATTTATACAAAGAACTGAAAATACTTTGCATTGGTCAAGTTACTGCGCAGCAGTAGACTACTGTCGCTTTCTGGAATGGCATACTAGTCACAGCTGCCTTCTTTGTAGAATTTAGTTTTCACACAGGAAACAAAAGTTTGCTGTAGTGTCTACCCATAAGCATTTCTGAATCACAAAGTCAAGGCCATAGCTGTTCTTTTTTGTTTGTTTTTTTTAAATAGCTTGCTTACTCAGCAGTGTTTTGAACTGAGACTCGGTTGCAAAGCTTCTAGACCTAAGCTAAAATGGGTTCTCTGCATGTCATAAGCTATGCTATAGTATCTCGCTGATAATATACTAATGACAGATTGTTTGCAGGGAGTCTAAAATCTCCACATAGAAGGACATTAAGTGTTGATACTTCTAAAATGAACCAGCTTGACAGCACAGTTGATGAAACTGCACTTGAAGCACAAAATGACCCATTTACGAATGTGAGTGCTTCGTTACCCCAAAAATTTGCTACACTGCCAAGACAGAAGAATCCATTTGAAGAAAGCCCAGCAACATGGGATCAAAACATAAGTCTGTTTTCCAAACCTGTTGAAATCAGAAAAGAAATTAAAAAAGAGAAAAAAGAGAAAGTTAGTCTTTTTGAAAGAGTGACTGGAAAAAAAGATAGCAAGAGGTCAGATAAACTTAGCAATGGGGGATCAGACAGTTCTACTGACTTGAAATCACCTAGTGCGTTTGGTGAAACTCATCAGGAGAGTTTTGATTATGATTCGACTAATCCGTTTATGACAAACTTCAAGCCTACAAGCATGTTGCCATCTTCAAGGTAGGTTTTTGCTGTATTTCGATCTGATATCTTGAACATGTTATATAAATGAAAATGTGAAGTGTTGAGGAACACAATCTTTATGCTTTATATACATTTATATCATTGCTTATCTGTTTCTAAGTAAAAGTTATGAACTTTTTATATAGTTTGGTCTTTTCTTACTTCATTTTGAAGTTACATTTATATTACTAATACGTACTCTGAATGTTCTTGGGTACTTGCGTTTTTGGGAGACCTTGTTCGTACTTCAGAATTGGTTCTTCCTGAAAGTCTTCTGCTTTCACTGAACACCCATTGCTAATTATTACACTGTCCAAAGTCAGTGTTTTAGAGGGAAAGGTTTAAGTCTAAGGGAAAGATGAAATGGAATAAATAAGAGTGAAGAAAATGTGAGTAATGAACACAAATCCTGGATGTCACCATTTGAGAGAAAAATGGATTTAGGTTCTATACATTAAAGCACAAGAGTTAAAGACCATTCTGTTTTTAAATTGGAGCACCCACATGGGCACTTATCACGCTTGAATTCATTTGGCTCACTGTAGCTTTGCTGAATTCAAGTCACTGCACAAGGCAGCAGTTTATGTGCTAAGCAGAATAAATTAAGTTACAGAGGCTGATAAGAAACTTTGATTTAAATAATCCATTTTAATCTTTTTTTTGTCTATCGACAGTTAACTTGTTTTCCTTAAAAAAACCAGGTGTGTCCCACAGTTTGTTTCCTTTCTGGCTTTTGTTTGCTAGTGAGGAAGATATACTCTTCTCTTTCACCCTCTTTCTTTTGCTCCCCCTCTTCCCTCCCTCTTTCTCCCCCCATACACTGTTCCCAATAGGTAAATATTTAAGCAGATAATTATGTAACTTTTATTCATTTTTTTTCCTGTATATTAATGCCAGAAGTTAAGTCTTTTTTTTTCAAGGTAATGATTAATTTTTATTTAATGACTTAAATTTGGTAGAAATTGAATTTAAAATTAAAATGCTCCAAACTGGAATTTTAAGGTTGTAAAATAAATCACCATTTTAAAGGAAAACATGGCTCTAATAAATTTGCCTTTTCCCTGTCTATTAATTCCTTAATTAATGACACAGTAGTATTTTCTTAAAAAAAAAAAAAAAAGTAATTTGTTTCTTGTTATCTTGTTTTTTAAGATTTTACAACAGATTGATCTTATTGTATCCCAACTCAGTTTTATTCATAGGTTAGAATGCATGCACCCCTGATTTAAACTTATAATCATTTTCTTAACAAAACTAATCACGGATGTGAATTAGATAAATGAACTGAAATGGAACTGCTATAGAAAAGATTTGGTTGCTAGAAGCTCATGCAGACTTCAATGAATTATCTTCTTAGCGTCTTCTATGAGTCAAGTCAGTTCCTAGAGTCTTAAATAACATGTTTACAGACAGAGTCTTAGAATATTATTTATTTAATAAAGGATTTCTCTAGATTAGAGTAAGGTTAGGTTGTAGCTTAGTTTGTCAGAAGTTAAACTTCCATTTAAATAAGCTCCTTTAAAGAGAAGTAATTTAAATAACAATTAAAATTACATAGCATTTAATTTTTTTTAAATGAAAAAATGTATTCAGGCAGATGCTAGATATAAGTAGTGAAATCTTTTGAAGTTCTTGAATGCAGCAGATCTTGATAAATATAAATCTTTAACGGTAATCATGATGGACTTTTTTTTCTTTATTTTGTAATTAAAAAGCTCATCACAGTCCTCATTCAGAAGGACTCTAGTCATTTGTTCCCCCTCTTTGTATGAGTCTCTTTTACTAGTTCTTGACTTTCATGTAAACATAAACTTTTGATAAGACAAATAGATATTCTGTTATTTTCAAAAAGCCAAAAATAGTAAACATTTTGACCTTTTCTAGAAGACAGCTGTTATGGAATAATATCTATCACGCAATAATTTAAGTTAGAAGCTCTCAGTTTTTATATGCTCCAGTATTATGTTCTGTGAGAATCTTTTAGAATAAGTTCACTTTCTTTCAAATGTATCTTGTACAATTATTTTCTTTTGAAGTAGAAACTAATACAAAATGTGCATATTTAATAAGTTTACAGTTTAAGTTTACCTTTTATCTGTGGAGGATTTGTTGAATAGAATCCATTTTTAATTTTTCAAACTAGTAATACTGTGAAGAAAGAATTGTATAAATCTGTGGGCACAAAATAAATGAGGTTGAGTAACAAATTCAGTATGCAGAAAGCATACGCAGGGAATTGAGACTGTGAGTTGGTTTTTATTTACTTAACATGCTATTAAGCTCTTTTGGATGGATACCATTTCCACAAGTAAACCAGGCAGTATCTTTTTATTAAGGTGTGTCCAAAATCAGTGTTCTGGTGTGAATGAGGAGTTTGCTCTGCAGGTGGATCTCCCAGTTAACCCCACTTAGCTAAACCTTTGTTTGAGTGATGGAACGGTCCTGGGGCATGTGAACTGGATTCCTGTCTGATGAAACTCAACTGAAAGGAGCACACTGTAGCCAGAAAAGGGTGGTCAGTCCATGGGACCAGGCTGGAGATAACGCAAAGTGGAAGGAAAAAACCCCACAGCAACCCTCTTTTCCCACCCTCAAAAAAAATGACCAAACCCAACTCCTTTATGTGCAGAGTGTGAAGGTCACGTTCTTGGCACCAATGAACCTATGTCTTTAAAGTTAGTGCGAGTCTTTTCAGCAACTTTGGTGAGCTTTGGGTCAGGCTCAAGTGCATCCTAATTAATTGTGTTTGGTAATGTTGACTAAGCAGTAATGATGTGCAGGACAGCAGCTCATAACAACATCACTAACTGATGGCTAGGTGAGTTGCAGAACAGAGCTGCTGAATAGCCATTCCCCCAACCAGTTGTTAAGTGCTAACTGGCTGTGTGCATACTCTGTCACTAATTACTCTTATTTGCTAATTAAAAAAATGAAGATAAATGCATCTTCCACATGTTTTTCAGCTGCTGATACAGAAGATGTAGAAATGGTTCAGCAACAGTTACAGGATGGTTTTTTCCTAAAAGCAAGAAGTATCCCAGGGTTATTTGAAAATTATTATTTACTTTTATTACTACTATTTATTATTGTTATTTCAAGAAGGTTTGAGAAGTATTTTGGAAAAGCAAAACAAAACCTGCCTGGTTTGTGTATAATACTAGTTGTCAGGAAATCACAAAATATGGACCCCTAATTTCTATTAACCTCTGCTCTGGCAAAGGCTTGTTCCGTGGCTTTGGCTAAATCACTTAGTCTCCCTGCTCCTGATCTGTAAAATGGGGATGATATTTTGTTACCTCTTACAAATGCTGAGTGTATAAATTAGTATTTTTTAAGGGTTTTATAGATACGGTATTACAGTATTACATAAGTGTTAAGATTGGGTTTTTTTATTGTCTGGTGTAGGTGTAATATAGATATTTATGAGCTGATTTCTTGACAATTTAAAAATGCTGCAGTCTCATAGTGAAACAAGAAACGCTGTTTCTGCAAATATTGCAAAACCTGTTAGCTCCAGAGGATTTATATCGTACAACCAATGAAGAATTTTTAAGTGCACAATAAGTCTGGTATTTTTAGCCAGCATTTACCAATGATAGTTTTGTCATTGTACTTCTTAATCCACTGCTTTGAAACTTTTACCTAATATTATCTTAAATTGCATTCATTCTTACAATTACTGCTATGGTCATGGCTCTCAAGAGGTTAATTTGCAGTCAGGAGCCACGTGGATTTTGTATTGAACACAGTTAAAGAAATTGAGGGTACTCCTGGAAAACAAAGATTTTTTTGTGCCGTGACCAAACCTTATGCATCATTTCTCTGAAATTGTTTGTGTTTAGGAAAATACACTACAGTAGGCTAATAAACTGATGTGAAAATTTCTCAATTTACACCACTTGACAAGTGCTAAAAGAAAAGCATCTTTAATTTTAATGTGTTAGTAGGACCTTTTTAGAGAGATTGTACAAGTTATTAACAAGGTCCTCTGAGACAGGAGACGGGTAATTAACAAGACCTACAGAAAGAGAGTTTAGGTAATTAACAAGATCTTAGGCACTGGACAGAGGGAAACAAATAGTCCAATATTTAAAGCTGACAGGTTGTTACTAGTCTGATCAAATTCCAGATCTGGGAAACTGAATTGACAGGTGTTTGGGAACTTTCTAACGTTATATATATAACATATATACATAGACACAAACAATATAACTGTGTGGCTGTGTATACATATATGTACACATATATAGAGAGATGCATTAAAAAAACCTTTAAAAGTAGCACTTTCCTGACCTAAGTATTGTTAAACTCAGACAAAAGAAGATAAAGCTTGTGCCTACATACCGGTTACACTTTATCTCAAGTTCTGGCAATAAATATGTTACATTCTAAACAATGTGGAAGATGGAATAGTGGAGGACAAAGAAACATGTATCTTCTTAGGATTCACTGTAACAATTATGAATAATGTTAATATTTATAAAATTAGTTATTGGTCAATTGGAGCATAAAATACAAAAATATTTTTTAATTTTTTCTCTGTGTTCTTTTACTGCTTCAGCCTTTTTCAAAAATTGCAACTCAAAAAACCCCCAAACAACCCAACCTTTAAACTCATTTCTTTTGCATCTTTCTGCTTTGTCTGTCATTTCCGAATGTGGTTATTTTCTTCAGCCTCTCTCCCCCATACTGTCATCACACATAGCCATTAGAGCTGCCTGCCTCTCCAGTGTTGCCTCTTCCAGACAAATCAGTATCTGCAGTTTCATTTTTCCCAATGGATGCAATGTTTGAAATAAGCAGTGTCTCTGCATTTTGATGTGTTCATTACTAGATTTGGAAAAAAACAAACACTGAGGTGCCATGAAAACATGAGGCTCTTGATAACTGTGATGTGTTTGGATCATGTGAAATTGTTAAGTCTAAAGAACAGCTGATGTCTGTTACGTTTCAGCAAATATTAGAAGTTTGTGTGTGTGATGGTCAACCAGTTGGAGCAGCTTTTGCAAAATCATGGTGTTACCCTGACTTTCTAGGTTACTGCTTGTCAGTTGAGCTATGTTAGTAGAGCAGGTGCCTGTCTCTAGTCAACTGCAGTGGTAAAGTAAAACCTGTTAGCTTAAACCATAGTGAAGATAAGTTATTAGTGCAATAACTTCAACATCGTCAAAAGATAAACGGCTGTTAAATGGTTTCGATCTCGCCTGTTGCATATGATGTGCCTGAGGCATAGTTACTGGCCACAGCTCCATTGGAATGAACCTGAGACATTGCCTGATCAAAGCAAAGGGTTGTAATGGCTGTATATTTCTTTACCAAATAGGTCATCCTTTTCCAGTGTACAATACAACTCACTATTTTTAATTTTCATATGCCTTGTTCAGAAATGTTAATCTCTAAAAAGTTTATTATTGTGCTTGCTAGACTGTTCCGACATTTTAACATATTTTTTTTTCCTCTGTTAGTCAAAAAATGACATCAAGTGAACTATGCTATTTTCAGAATCTTGTTTCCCCTGTCAGTGTTAGCATGTTTTATTTTAAGAACAGCATACTTCTGCATTGCTTTTCTTGAAATGAAAGGATTTTTTTCAGTTCTCTACTGAAATTTGACTAGACTTATCTCTAGTCAACTGTGTTTATCTATAGTCTAGGTAGAATATTGATAGACTATGACAGTGCATTAATTATACTGTAGACTGTTAATATTTGTTAATTCAGTGTGGTAAAGCTGTCAGCAGAGCATTATTTCAACAAAACAAATACATTACGGGTACATGAGAGGTAAAGGGAAACTACAAAACGAACAGAAGTCATGCAAGGATTCTTAGTCTGTCCTGCCAGGGCTGTTATCATCCAATTTAGAAAGATCACCGCATGTGATGAGAGAATAATGAAATCTTTTGCAAAGCTACTACAAAGCAATGGTCACAGTATTTGGGACATTACTAGAGTGGGTTGGAGCAATCAATTCTGAGAGAGATATTGTAGAAATACTTAGTATTAATCTTGACTTTTGCAGACTCTTCACCAGCAATCACTTACTCCTAATTAGTTGTCTTAGGAACATTGTTTTGAAAGTTCATCCTGCTGGCTGCATGACAAGATTTTTTTCAAGCTGTCCTTGTCTATTGGTGTACATTAGGGAATGTGAAATCTTTTCTGAGTGGATGCACGAGGCATATTATCTGTCCCATGGGGAAATGCACTGCCTGTTCTATTTTCTTTTAAGAGAAAAATAATTAAATAGTTATACTCAGTTTCTTTATTAATAAATGCAGAAACTATGTAAAATTAATGAACTTTTTTTTTTCCCTGTTTCAGTATAAGAACTAAGAATTAGTGGTATTTTTTTAAGCATTCAAAAGTGGTTCTGGAAGTTTCAATATAAGATTTTACTTTAGGGTTCTTTGATATTTTTGGTTGACTTATAGATCTCTAATAGTAGGGTCTTCTAGTGGAGGTGCTGGCACAACTTTTAGTATAACAGTTCTTTAGTGGTCTCTTGAGAATAAAACTTCATTAGTTTTTTAGCCATAGCACAACTGCCTAGTAAAAGGAGGAATATTTATATGCTTTAAAATACTAACTTTTTATGTAAAACTGTTGTTGTTTGTTCCCAGAAACTTTAATTAAAATTCAGTTGAGTACACTCTGTGAGATCACTTGATTTTAGAATGTCTTATAAGTCCTGAATAATAAATGGATTTGCATGACTAATGTGTCCAGTGGTGTGCAAGTACAAGTGCCATTGTTTTAAGATTCTTAAATTTTTGGAAGGAGAAGGCTAGCGTTCTGGAAGAGCTTGTGAATACAGCCCTGTATGCTTCTGCTTCCCTTGATCTGTCTCCAGCAGTATCAGACACCTCAGAATTGGTCACCAGCCTTTTGTGGATCCAAATTCATGTCTGTTTTCAAAATGAAGGTGTTTATACATAAAGCCAAAATTTTGTTAAATTTTTCAAGTTAACTGAAAGTTTCTGTGCTTCTATATAGTTGCATTGTCATGTTTCTACTGTGCTAAATTTGAGATATACGTGAGCAACAAGAGAAAAGGCAACTTCCTTGAAGTGCGTGTTGTTGAGGACCATTTTCAAGCACCATATTCTGGAACCATAACTTCTTTATCTCATGGAGCCTTCTGCCTTCTTTGAAGGGCTCCACAGAGTGCAGCAGTATACTCGTGAACAGATCATTTCCAAAGTAGTCTATGTAAAGAATATGTAACTGGAGAACAAACGATTTGCAAAAGAAGTGTGTCTTACATTGAAAGTTCAGGATTTTTCATCCAGTTTCTTAACTCTTGGCCTGAGACTTTATAGTAATATTAAGAAATGGAGTGATAGCAACAAAACCTGATACTCTTTTTGTGTCCTCCTGGGGTTACACAAACTCCAGAAGGCCTTGGAGCATGGCTTGACAGCAGGACAATTTATATAGTGAAGTGTCTTAAGTGATGTTCCCCAGAATCTGATTGGGAAATAAATGGTAATACGCTTACTCCATACTTGCTTAGCTGCCAGACGTGACAGTCATTCCTTCTCAGAGTATAAAGTGATGTCTGCATTGCCAGGCACAGCAGGCTAATAATATTGTATGGAAAGCTAAGTTTCTGAATTTCATTAACTGTGATTTTATTCATTTCTTTTGTGTTTCTAGTACGTTGGTAATAACTTAAATTGCATCCTAATATTTCAAGGTTTTGATACGTTTTGTGAGAATCCAAAGAAAAATGCATAAGCAATTGTCGTGGTGTACCCCCAGCCAGCAACTAAGCACCACGCAGCCGCTCACTCACTCCCCCACACCCAGTGGGATGGGGGAGAAAATCGGGGAAAAGAAGTAAAACTCATGGGTTGAGATAAGAACGGTTTAATAGAACAGAAAAGAAGAAACTAATAATCATAATGATAACACTAATAAAATAACAACAGTAATAATAAAAGGATTGGAATATACAAGTGATGCACAATGCAATTGCTCACCACTTGCCGACCGATGCCCAGTTAGTTCCTGAGCATCGATCCCCACCAGGCCAACTTCCCACAGTTTATATACTGGGCATGACGTCACATGGTATGGAATACCCCTTTGGCCAGTTTGGGTCAGCTGTCCTGGCTGTGTCCCCTCCCAGCTCCTTGTGCCCCTCCAGCCTTCTCGCTGGCTGGGCATCAGAAGCTGAAAACCCCTTGACTTTAGACTAAACACTACTTAGCAACAACTGAAAACATCAGGGTGTTATCAACATTCTTCCCATACCTAACTCAAAAACATAGCGCTGTACCAGCTACTAGGAAGACAATTAACTCTATCCCAGCTGAAACCAGGACAGCAATGTAATAATCAGTCCAAAGACCGAGAAGTAGGAATAGGAATGATATTTCAACTCTAATGGAAAATGAACATGGTAGAGCTTTGCTAATTACCTGTACACAGACGTTCCATATTAAAGGATAAAACCTGAAAGCTCATACTGAGCTTATTGGTGTAATGGATATTTTACAGGATGTCAAATTAGCGTAGAAGATTTCAATAGTTTGAATAGTAATGTTTAATGTAAATAACCTAGTTTTAATTTCTAATAATATATAGTACGATGATCATATAACTAATATGAATAGCAAAAGATAAGTAAAAAGCTTTTGTTCCTTAGGAAAATATGCTTTCCATACAGCATAATTTAGGAGCCCGATTGCCATTCATTATGTTGTCAGAGTAAATGGTTCAGGCACTAAAATGTTTAAATCAGTTATAGGAAGGATTTTTTTAAACATTGTTTTAATCTCTAGGCATTTAGAAACTAAATATTTAAGCAGCCACTAGACCTAATGTTTGAATTTTTAACTACTATCACACTTCAAAAGACAAAATTACAAGCTCCAGTCATAAACTTGAGCTTGTGATACATCCTGAACTCAACTCCACTGTATTGAAGTTTCTATACAAACTGCAAGTAATCAGCATGCAATGTAAGTATTTAACTACCTCATAAAAAGTAGGTGTTATGAAAAAATGTGAGAGTTTCATGTAGTTCTAATGAAATGTATTTAACTAGGGAAAATAACAAGAAAGTATAAAATAATATGCTTGCTATGATTATGAAATAGTCATCCAAAACAGTCTACAGAATCAGCATTATAGTATGTCTGTCTCTATTATTAGTTAATATTTTTATTTCTCATCACTTTTCTCCCCCCAGCAACATGGCGGTAGAGAAGGGTTCTCATCTCAGATGAGCTAAAATTTAAATCCAAGCTAATAAAACCCCAGAAATTCAAACATCTTTACTATTCAGTAAAAATGCCCATGTAAAGAAGAAGGTGCAATAAAATAAGGGATATGATACAACCTGATAAAAATATCTGATATAAAGTAACTGTTAAGGAAAGTAATTGAATTCCCGGATGAGTGGAATGGGGGACGCAACTAATTTCTGTGCTAGATTGAAGTCTATTCTACTTACAGTGGGGTAGGGGCAGTGTAGAAGTTGGGTGGCTTGCTTGGTCAGCGTCACCTGCCTGATCCTACTGCAGCTGATTTTGAATCTGTGCTGGTGCGATTTACCTCCTTTTTACTAGTTCCTAACTTTCTTGAAGGTGAATGAAAGTTTATTAGCTGTAAAAGACAACCCATGGAGCTTCTGTTAAAAATCATTATGGGACCTGGGACCTGACCTTGGGGCACGTGAGACTCCGCAGTGGTGGAGAACGGGGCTTCTTGTCCGGTCTGGATAAGTGGAAGAGGTAGATAATGACTTGATTCCTTGGATGATGCAGGATGCAGGAGCAAGAAGCTAGATAAGCTCTTTTCAGTGAGCAGAAAGAGGAGTAGTCAAGCCAGTTTGTGTAGGTTGGAAAGTATTTCCAGTAAGGACACGTTAGACTCAGATATAACACCTGGGAGTTACACACAGTGTTAATGACAATGAGCCAGAGAAACCCAGTTTGACTTTAGTTCTCAGTGTGAGTTGGCAGAAGGTCCATCTGTTAGAAAAGAATCATCCTTTTACTTGTAAACTGAGCAAATTTACTTTGGGCATAATTGAGAAACAATAATTATAGAATCCCACAATGCCGCTTTTTTTTACAATCACTGTTCACAGAAAACTGCACTCAGAAAAAAGCTAAAAGAAATTTTTTTTTCCCAAGCTGTGAGCATAGTTTTTTCATGCTTCCATAGCAAAAGTTCTTGGCCAATTTACCAGACCCTGGGGAAAAAACAGAGATGGGACTATAACTAGCATTATCACTATGAACTGTGATTTTAACACAGAAAAAAAAAAGACATTTTTTTTTTTTTATAATTGCTTAGATCAATGGTTTCAGAATGCTCTTAGGAAGTCAAGAAAACGGCTGCTCGAAGGAGGCTTACGATGGTTGTACAGCACGTGGGCTGTAGTCCTAGAGGCATGTTTTCTGTAACCTATTGCCAGTAATCAAATGAGATGGTAACTTTAGGGGTGTATTTTTGTGATGAAATTTAAATTAAAAAATGAACGGTCTCATGAATTTCAATACACCAAACATGCAACTCCCCCAACTGTAGGCATTCATAATTTTACAGTATTTTCTTTTGAGGTATTACGTGGTCCTCTGACAGTGAATTATGGGTACGGCGGTGAGAGCCTGCGTCTGCTCACGCTCACCTCGGGCTGGAAGCGCTGGCAGGAAACCTGCGGGGCTCAGCGGGGCCGTGGAGCTCCTACCTTACTTAGCAGACAGTCGGATTTAAAAAATGTTATATGCAATCTCAGCACCTGTTTCTTCCTTAAGAAGCAGTATATTTTCTACATATCTCTTTAAAATATGAGTAAGAGTATTCATGGGGTTTGGGTTTTTATTGGGGAATATTTTGTTTAACAGTTTTTCATTTTTTGCAAGTATATTCAAATTGCTTCATGTAAAATACGCAGATGTGCTCTTTTGTAATTGCACTTACAATGTCCGCAACGTTACGGAAATGATTGCAGGTTTTTTAGCTAAAAGAAAAAAAAAAAAATTAGTCCGTATTGCCAGTGATTTATATTTCTGATTTTCAAACGTAACTTTTCGTAGTCAGAACTGCTGCTTTTCTTTTAAGCTGCTGCTGTGAAAGAGTCCTAGAACTTATTTCACAGAAACTATAAAGTCATTCAAGGCAATGAAAGATCTTGCTTTTTTAACCTTTCAGAAAGTCACTCAGTTGAGCAGTCAGGCCGTATTATTCTATATCTTGTCTAACATGAGGAAACAGTCCCAAAAGAAAGATATCCCAAATTAACGCCACACTTCGTTAAATAGAGACATTCTTGGTTTTCACCAAGCTAATTCGATCCAGTTCAGTTAACTCATTTTTTTTGTGCTCGGATCACGAAAGGCAGCCATGAATGAAGGAAGTTCATCATGTGTTTGACACATCAGTGTGAAACTAAAAGGCGGGCTGTGAGGGAGTGTTCCTGCCTTTAGCTTTTTGGACAATACCCGATGAAAGAGGCCCCTCATTCAAAACTGGTCTCCAGCAAACTAGGCAGGCTGCTGCGGATCACTGTTACAAACAGGTATAATGGGAATTAGCCAGAACTTGATTAGTCAGACACCTCTTGATTTCTAGTTGTGACTGTTCGTGTAATCCAATCTTTATCTAATATCCTCAGTCCAGCAGATGGTTCACGGGACTTCTGTATGAGCAAAAGACTGCCTACTTTGGAAATGAAAAAGAATGTACAGAATAAAAAAATTTCATGTAAAAAAAGAAAAATTGCAATGTAAACAAAAGGGGTTTTACAGAAACAAATCAGGGTTTACATTTTACATAATTTACTAATGTAAATTATGTCCCTTCCACTTCTAGACCATGAAATACGTGGTGCTTAAATTCAGATAACTGCGTGATGAACAGTCACATAATGCATGTTCCTTACTTTAAGCTACCTTTAAAATAAAAAAGAAGTCTAAACATATTTTTGTAACTTTTTGCATTATTCTCAGTCAACAAACTTCACCCTTGACAGCCAGTACATGCAATCTAACGAAATAGTAGATTCTGTGATGTGAAAGAATGTCTGCTCTAATGCTACCAAGTAAATGGTATTTGTGAGCCATATCCAAATTCTGAACACATTTTCAGAGAGTTAGTTTCCTCTCCAAACTTGCTGTAGCAAGTACATGAGAACATAGCAGTACTGATTTTTGAAGATATTTGCATCAACCTGAGAGACTAGTGGACCATGTCTTAGGCCTGACACTTAGACAATGGCTGCTTTTATCAATATCAGCTGCACTTTTGCAGTTGAGGAAGAAAAAAAATCTCGGCAACATCATGAAATAGCTTTGCTTTTTGGATATGTGGGATAATTACTAGGTTTATAAAATAATAGATTATTTACTCAGTTTTAAGTATGGAACAAAAGTTGATGGCAGAAGATGGCTTTTCAGCTCTGACTTAAGCTGGTGATCTCACTGGAATTTCTAAAGGACCTTTCTCCTCTAGCAGCTGCCATGAAAGCTGGGAATACATGTCAGTCTGCAGGGTTTTGTTGTTTTTTAACAATCTCATCCCAGGGACCTGTTTCCAGAATATTTCATTTAAAGAAGTATCTCCTTCTGCTTAGAAGCTTGAGCTAAGTCTAGACATCAGAGAAGAACAAGGGAAGCCCTATCCATAATATCCTTTCTTGCATTTCTTAATTACTTACTCAAATTTTGTGACAAAATAATACAAAAAAGTATGGACAAAGAATATATGATTATTTCCATTAACTTTGAATATTTTCCTGCTTTTCCTAATTTCAACAAATCAAGAAAATAAATCATATTAAATATTTTATGGCTCTATACCTAATTAGGTAGCATCTTCTAGTAGATGTTTTGGTCAGATAAGTATGCACGGCTAATATTTGGGCTTTTGGCTTTTTCCCACAGTTTTAATATGAATCCTTCTGGCATTGAGGACCTCAAGAAAACAATGGTGAGTTATGAAGTGTTATGGAAGCCCATCAGTAAATGCCAGCTAATTGGTGCTTGATACAATATAAGCTATTCTTGTTTAACCTCTTAGAAGGAATGTTGGGGGTTTTTTGTTTTTCTTTTGACACGTCCAGAAAATCTAATTTGAAAATTACAGGCTTAGTATAAATTTGGAAATAAAGAAGAGTTTTACACTCAATATGCAGTGTACTTTTGGTATGATGAAGTAGAGAAGAAGAGAAAAATTAGATCTTTGCAAAGTAATCTAAAGTAAAAAGAAAACTGTTGCTTTCAGGTATTTCAGATGACTCTAGAGAAGTAATAGTCAGGTGAGGAACTCTGCATTAGGCAGTGATGTATTAATTGACCTAACAGGAGTCTCCTGTCACTCCAGTTGGAGACTTGAGGACAGTCTTTAGATGGCAAATCAAAATGGAAGCAATGAACTGATATATATGGTAGGATTAATAATACAAATAATAAATGAACAGCCTCGCAGAAAACACTAAAACCAGAAATACTAGAAGTTATTCAAAATACTCTTTTGACTCTAAAAGTATCTAGAATAAATTGTGTACTAAGAAAAGACCCCCAAAAATCCACAGATTTCCTATGCAGTGTCTTTGTTTGAAAGAAAATGTGGTTGTACTAGAATCTGTTCTGTGAATAGATGAAATCTTTAAAAGTGGGTTTGTTTTCAGTCTTTAAAATATATGGAAAACAAGTTTCACAAGCGAATATGACTCTGTACTGTTTGGTTTTTGTTGGTTTATGTAAATGATTTGTAATAACATTTGATGTTATTGTAAATGCCCAAGTTTTTATAATGTAAGTAACTGGTGGGAGATGTCAAAGTATATGAAGGCTGCCTTTGATCAGATAGTAAACTGAATTCTACCAGGCGGTTACTTAATCTCTGACAAAAAGCGACATCAAAAAAATTGATTTAACTTAGCAGCTATTGTCTGTAAAGTAGCCATAATTACAGTTTCTATGTGCTTGCAAATGTACTACCGCAAATCATGTAATTTATTGCTGGTAAAAGCATCGGTTTAATTCTTTTAAGAAATAAGATGTGAATTGTTTTATTTAAAGGATTTAAAGGTGATAAAAGAAATCCTTGATGATTTTTCTTTTGGAATACCGGCTATCCTAAATGTCAGTTGTAGGATTATGAGGTGGTGTTCATTTAATACAAAATACAAATTAGGAGGAGAAGAAACTATATCTCAACCGTAGTTTTGAATGAAACCGTTTGAATTTTTTTTAAAATATTCAAGATTGCTTTCTAAGGTGTTTGAAGTAATTTATTATTAGATTCTGCAATAATAGCCCTCACCAAGTTATTATATTTCTTCCTTGTGCATCACATTTAGTAATTATGTTTGTATGTCTTCTACTCTGGTGCCAACACCTGTCTGAAAGCGGTGTTTAAATGGGAGCAGTAGCCAGTTGAAAGGGCAGCATGAGCTCTTTAAGGCCTAATTAAGAACTGAAAGGAAGATGAAGTAAGTAGGACAAAAGATGTGAAAGTAGCTTAGATGATATTCCCAGAGCAGAATTCCTCATTAGAACAATAAAGAGATGATCAGAGATTTCCAGGCCTTCATTTTAGCTAACTCCATTTCCTCTGGCTGTCAGTGTGTACCCCCAGAGTATTTTGTAGCTGAAACAATCGCTCTCTGCGTAGCTTGTTATTTAGAATCTTTTTTTCTTAATAATTCATTATAAGATTAATGTTTTGTATCAAAATTCTAGTATCTGTTTTTGTAAAGATATAGTTGTTCCTTATACATTTAAGTATCACTTATTTTCTCGAACTGAACATTTAAAATCTTCTTAACTTTAACAATATTTATTTCTAAGTACTAACATCCCTTAACTAGAATTTTCTTGTGTAATTAACGTCATAGGTTATTCCCCCCAAAGTTCTATATGGAGCATGTGTATGATAAAACATCTTTAAAGCATATGTATTACACACAATTTTCCAGTAAACACTATATGATAATTAAAAACATCATTGCATCTTAATTCCTGTTTCTTTGCCAAATGAGAAAATTAGGCAAACCCTGTATTTTAGATGTGGAGGTGTTAATGATGTCTTTTCCAATGTGTACAAAAATGTAGTACCAGAAAGGGAGAATTTCACTTCCTTCTTGTAGAAGAAAATGTGCTAAAAATATAATGACCACAAAGTGAAGTTATTTTCTCTTCTGTACTAGCTGGAAATCAATTACTAACCAATTTATAAATTTCATCAAGTTAGCCACTTTAATAAAGTGGGAGTTATTGATCACTTACAATCTTGTAACTTGATAAGTTTAAAATCCTGACTACACGTACATAAACGTGACATTAAATATCTCAACTGTAGTGAGAAACCCCTAAAAGCGCATATTTTTGAGAGCTACTATTAGAATATAATTGATGGAGAGAGGCTGATTGATCTGTCGTACTTCAGCCTATTTGCAGTGCACCATCACTTTTAATTAGGTTTATTTGAAAACTTTGGCCACCTGCGTATTTTAATGATTCGACATATGCCAATGTGCAAATACGGAGCTGAAGGAAAAGGAATGAATATGACTTTATTACGTGGTGTGCTTCCTAGCTGTGCAAGCTTTATCGTTTTTAATGACAAGTTTCCACTATAAACAAAAGCTATCTTGTGTTCTTCTTCTGCCCTGTTAGATGTGCAGGATTTGAGAGGTTAGATTATTTTACTTAATTAACAGTTCCATATTTTTTTAAATGTCTCCATTTCTGAATCAGATGAAACTTACTGCTTAGCATGTCTAACAGTGCTAATGCTTTTATAAATCAACTCTCACAATCTTTTTCTCAGTTATACATTTCCAAATGTTTCCTAATCTGGTTACTTAAGGTCACAGCTAATTCTTCTTGACACAGAGTAAGACATTCAAGTTTGATTTGGATCACTCGTTGCATGTTGTTGGGAAAAGCTCTAGAGCAAATGGAGGTATGTTGTCTAAGAGAAGTAGCTTCTGTCAAGAGGTGCACATGAGAAACATGGGAAAAGTGATAACCCATCAACTTGTTCAGAACACTGAACTATTTAATAAAATCTGGTGTTTTTCTTAAACTTATCTCTAGGATGGAAATCCTTTTGACGCCACTGCAGGATACCGTAACCTTACTTATGAAGAGGTTTTGCAGGAGCTGGTGAAACATAAAGAGCAACTTAAGAAGAAAGACACCCATATTCGTGAACTTGAGGATTACATTGATAATCTTCTTGTACGAGTAATGGAAGAAACACCTAGTATTCTCAGAGTGCCATATGAACCTTCTCGAAAAGCTGGCAAATTTTCCAAAAGCTAAGATAGCGATACTTGATGGTACTTTCTGCCGAATACGTTTGTGGAAGGAAATCACACTTTAACATTTTGACTTCTCTTCATTCCTTTTCTCCTAAGAAATTCCAGGAATCAGGAGAGGACGGGACTATGGCGTGGATTTTTTTCATTTGTTTTTTACTCCAAACACTAGCAGGGACTGCCAAAAGTAATATTCTGTTAGATTACCTAAATAACTTTTTTTTTTCTCTTTGAAAACACCTTTAGGTACAGAATACTTACGGTAGTACACATGAAATACGTCCATGCAGTTTATATAATAGCTTAGTGTTCACCATGTGGCAGTTTCAGCTGGGAAGCCTGTGCTGTTACAAATGTTTTCTTGAATGATTATTGGTATTATGCAAATACATCGATTCTGATGCTACAGCATGCCATCAAGACCACTGTTTTCAAGCCAGTGTAGTATGCTTTACTAAACCTAAGTGTGGTTTGTTGCAATGGAATGTGGTTTGTTCTACACATATTAGAGGAAAACAGTGATGCACAGTCGTTGCAGAGTAAATGCTATAATTCTATACAATGTGCTTTTTGTATAACAATGTAAAAAATACCATGCCATTTCAGTAATGGCACGTGCTGGCATCAGTTATTTTACACTTAAATGCTGAATTTTGTGTATAATGATTGAACTTTGGTAGTGAGCTCATGACATAAGGTTGTTTTGAGGATCTTTTTGTATGAAGTTATTGCATGCCTTTTTATATGTTAAAGTACTTTGAACAGTGTTAATAGAGTCAGAGGTAGGACTGGAAAAAAGTATGGGATAAAGGTATGAATACTTTGTTCAGTCAAAGTCTACTACAGTGAAAATGTAGGAGAAATGAACAGACTGACTTAAATAGACATGATAATTCGAAAAATATAGAACTGACTCAATTTAAGGTTGAGTTTTACATGATACATATCTGTCTTAGGTTTTTAAAAATCTTAGACAACGAAGTATATGCCTTTAGAAATAGGCTATGTTGCTTAAACACATATAGAGTACTTAGAAAGGCTTTTCATTAAAAAAATCTGTATTCCTTGTAAGTACTTCTAAAAGTCAGTTTTCAATGAGGCAAATGAAAGAAGAATGTAGTAAATGACTTCCTGATCATTTAAGAATTGTTTGTAAAATGACATATGAAAAAGGTAGCTGTTATTCAATAAATTGGCAAAATATAGTGATGAATGTGTAATGGGAAAATACTGTAGGAGAAGAATCCTCACTATATTAACATAAATAGATTTTAATTTTATTTTCCTTCATAAGAGTCTCAGTTGGATTGTCTGTTGCTGTGAAACAGTAAGATGAGATTAAAAAAAAGTACAGAGAATATTTTAGATTTGGATTTAAGAAAACTAATTGTCTTTTCCTCCTCCTCTTCTTTTTCTACACCTGATCTGTTTTTTTCTTCTTACAGCACCATGTAATGGCTGTTGCTGAGGAGGGGAAAAAAGCTTGAAATTAAATTGCAATTTTTTGTTGTTGTTGTAAAAGTTCTAAATATGTTTTCATTTTTAAAACTGCAAAAATTAGTAGTATCTTGAATAATTATGATCTGGAAAAGTTGAAAAAGTTCTACTGTCTGAATGCTTTTGACGATGTTAGTGTTGTTTGAACAGCACAGAATTATTTTTGTTAGAAAAAATACTTCTTTGTACAATTGTTCTCAGATTTCATGTACTTACTTTTGGCTTTTTCTTTTTTTCTTCTTTGTTCTTTTTATTTTCTTCGGTTTTTAGCAACTACCTCCCATCCCCTAGTGCTATGTCCCTAAAATGTATGCAGTTTGAGTGTTCCCAACCCACCGCTGGGATCCCTTAGCATAGATCATTGTGCCTGGATGGAGCCTGAGTGATTCAAGCCCTGCCTATTTGTAGTGCTCTGCAGTTCGACATTTGTCGCACAGAAATGGGCCCGCTTCATCAGGTAGTCTCTCTTTTGACTACCTAAGGATTTATCAAGTTCGGTACCTCATAAACCGATGAATGTTCTTTTGACCCACTTAAGATCTAGATGACTGTAAATTTGTTGTAATATATTCGAAGTGCCAAAGGTTATGTACTAAGTTATGGTACGTTTACTGTTGGAAGTTAGGTTTTGCACTCAATTAGATTTTGATTTCCTAATTACACCAAGATGTATTTCGGTTACACAGTATTTCCATAAAAGTTCTTAAACATTTTCAAATGTTTGGCCAAAGCAAGTGGTTTTCTCATATTGTTAATGGGGAAGTGTGCAGTTGTTTTGAATTCCACAGTCATTTTCAAACTAAATGGTATGAGACCATCTGTAGTATCTACAGTGATTAAATCATACGCACCAATGGGGTTTAACAAGTAAACTAACCAGAGAATATGCTCCAATGACTTTTCACTTGCAAGCCAACTTATAATTATTAAAATGAAACTCTACTATATTTAGCACCTCTGAAATCACTTCTTTTAGAATGTAAATGTAGAATATCAAACTGCATAATTGACTAAAAGCAGATCATTTGACATATTTGCATACCAAGAATGATAAGCAGATTAAAGGTAGCGAAAAGATCAATTTTTGTGCATTAGTGAAGAAATTTAGTGAAGCTTTGAATGTGCTATCTAGTCTTTATCTGATCTGTAAGTGAATAAAAGCACCTTTTGTTTCTAACGGTTTGTCAAGAAAGAGGGGAGAATGACAAATGCAATTTAGGAAAAGGTAAAGTTACTAAGAGAGGCAGAATGGGACATTTACAAGTATGAAAATATTTTTATAGAGTTCTGTAGCTAAAGATAGAGGCTGCTTTTGGAGCAATTCTGTAAAGATTACGTGCACGTCATTTTCTGCTTAGAAAGAAAATTTTAATGTTTTTCTGTATTTTGAGATTATTTTTGAAAAGCATCTTCACCCCACATGTATTTTTTGAACCATGCAGCTTTTCAAATGAAAACTTTTCATACAGAGTAATTTATATGTTGAAAACAAAGTTCTGTTTCTCCCATAGGATAAAATTGTAAACTTTCTTGCAGATAATTTTAAAATTTTAAAAGGGATGAAAATTTTGGACATCTCCACATTATTTTTTTTTCTCTCAAAAATTAGCGTAAGAGTTTATCCATGCGCACACTATACTTTGAAATTATCCTTTGAAACAGCTCTGCTCATAGCCATGTACATTACGTACTTTAAAGAACAAATATCAAGGCCATACTTTAATGTTGTAAGTAACAAATTTAAACTTTCTGCCATTCGAGAGGGATGTTTAATATTTATATATGTTACCTCTTGCTGCTGTATTTTACGTTTAGCTGAGTTTTCCACCTACTAATGAATGTAGCATTCTCCCTAGATTATACATAACTACATTTATTGCTGTTGGCTCTGTATCAAGAACTATTTGTAATTTTCCAGCTGTGAAAATGTTGCCTTGCATTTAGAGGTTTCATGATTTGGGGACCTAATGAAACTCATGCTCATTGGGTACTAGTCTGCATTTCTTTCTGTACAGGATGCTCTTTCTTAGATGCATCTTAAAACAAACAGAACTGCTGTCTTAATATGTTTACTGCTGCACTGGAGGTTTATTTACTTCCAGCTTTAAAGAAAAATTATTGTCCTACATCAAGTACGTAAAATAAGCTCATGGTTTTTCGCTCTTTATGTATCCATTACTGTTGTAGATATGATAGAGGCGTTAGCTGTGGGCTTTTAAAATGGTGGTACTTAAAGCATGTTGACTAACTTCCTCTCTTTGAAGTACATGGTGAAGGATTATAGTGCTGCCGTGTTGATGATGCTAGATTTAAGGGTCTGTCAGCACTTTCGGTATGAAACCCTATTTTCAGGGATTTATAACTTCAAAATGTAGATACAGTCACTGGAAGTATTTAATATGCAATAGGTAGCACTTTAATCTGTTTATGAAGGGTTTGAGATTTGTTTCTGTTGAAAAAGTCATGGTCTCTTAACGTGTGGTGGGCATTTGCTTTATCTTTCATAATTTGGACATTGAAGAAGCCACTGTATGTTACAAATGGTAGAGCCATTCCTATTCATCTTAGAAGCTTCCAGATGTCTTGTATTACAATGTACTATAAAAAGCTGAAGATCCAGGTTATATAGGAAGTCTGTAAAAGATATGAACATACTTATAACTTAAGGGTTGATTTCGTCTCGTGCAATCAATGGTAGTTTGTCTACATTTAATAATGGTACAGAATCACAACTATATGCACATGTGAGAACTATAAACTTAGGATGCATGGAAAACTTTATTTTTGTTTCATTATTGCAACTTCAACTCCTTTAATTTGATTAAAATGTTAACTTAATATTTTAATTTCTGTTCATTAAATAAATATTGCATGTCTAACACTAATAAAGCACCACAATGCACTACCGCAGTATTTCTTGAATTGTGATATTAATCTGTGTTATGCAAAGCATCTAACTCCTAAGCTCCGCGTAAGTATGTGTTTGGAAGAACCCTGCTGTTAAGACTCTCGGACCACGGAGAGGTGTATTTCCTTAAGGACAGCTCTAAATGAATATCCCAGCTGTTTGCAGGGTAGCCATTAAGGGAAATCTCTTCAGTAGTGTCCAAAACTTATAATTAGTGAAACAAATGGCATGTTCTTAAATGTGCTAATATCTTATGTCTTTTTTAATATGACAGCTGTAGTGCCTTTAAACGTGCCATTCCTCCAGTTCTGTAGTTGTGTAAATATTACTAGGAGATCTTTGGCACTGCACGCCAGATCGGCATTTAGCATGAGGACAAACACTGTGCAAATTTTGATATGGAAAACATGATGTGTATTTCTCTTCATGCTTGACAGAATAAAACCCAGCCAGAATGACAGAAAACTAGAGCATTCTCCCCCACCTCCCTGCCCCATAGGTATTTTTTTTCTATGCTCCCACAAGTTTTTCAACACACTTTTCTCAGAAAAAAAATGCTTTTGCCTGTCTTCTTTTCCTCTTCCTTGAGGCAACAAGACAGCAAAGTCTTCCCCCTGACAATAGTAGGTTTTCAGGATGCTAAGGGGATAGGAAGAGTGGTCCTGGCTCAGGAGAAGAATGTTGTGAGTAGTTCACCCAATTACTTGGAGGCTTGAATTTCACTGGGATGTGATTCCTTTCCTTGCAGTTAACTTGCTCCCTGACTAGGTCCTTTGTCGTACAACTAGGAGGTTTAGAAGAGGTTCTTCTCTTTGAGATATGCATGAAATGTAGTGGTTATGGGAAATCACAGTCAATTTTTGAGATGTACATGTACTTACACGTGCTTTGTTATGCAGGTTTCCATCGGCTGTTTCACCTCATGTCTCACTGACTTTGCAACTGTCCCCCGATGGGTGAGTAGATGAGGAGTGAGGACAGAAGAGGAAGGCAGGTTTCTGAAAGCACCATGCTGCTTGCAGTTTCCATCTGTAATTCACATCTGGTAACTAATCTCAGTTCCTATGCCCATTGGAAAATGGAGCCAGCGCAATTTCCCTACCTCATAGGCATAATGTTTGTTAGTTGATATCAACTGTAATTCTGTTGACGATATAAGAGCCCAGCTTGATTAAATAGCTTCCAGTTTCCCCAGCACGGAGTTGGGGTTTTGAGTTTTCATTATTTAACATCTCAACGCCCTAGTAAAGGTTTTCAAGGATATTTTGAATATAGTTTAGTAGTTAAAGAGCTATTGAAATATTTAGATGGAAACTAGGAGGATCATTAAGGACAATTCTCTCTTCAGTTACATTTGTTAAAGTTAATTCTTTATGGAGCCATACAGAGTAAAAATCAGGATTTCATTTCCATATTTTGTTGTTTAATTTGTTTTTATGGGAGTGTTCTGCAAGCTCTGGCTGCAGCTCACCTGGGATGCGTTGCCTTTTTGTGTAACACTGGGCGTGTTAGTAAAGTTATAAGTAATGATGATGATGACCAAATCCTGTCTCTTATTCTGCATTAATAAATTAAATGTTGGATTATTATGTTGGATTATTTTGTAATAGTGTCATTTTATGAGAGATAGGAATAAGGCTATCTGCTAAAGGAAGCTGTTTTCTCTTTGTCTGTACTACTTATTGAGTAATGATGATAGAAGGCTACCACATTAAGTACAACCCAATTTGAGAACCGTGTGACATTGTCTGTGTAATGTTTATATAAATATCAGTATATTCAATGCTGGTAGCCAATGGCTATTAGATGGATATTATTACAATGTATTTATAATGTGTTTTACAGCATTTAGCAACGTAGATCAGTCTTTGATAAATGGATGATGATTGAGGACAGAAAAGTACCTTCTGGGGCTAAATGCTGACATGTTTATACTTTAAAGGTAAGCAGCTTAAAAAGGTTTCAGGGACATGCAACATCATCTAAATGAAGCTGAATATTAAAAAGGGGGAAAACTTCATGGAACGGTCTTTTATATCAGCCTTAACAGTATTTGCTGTGTGACATAGAGGGAATGAGTATAAGCAACAGTGGGAAGATTCCACCGTTGGGATCCAAAAAAAACCCAACAACAGAAAGTTAGTAGGCCTAGGATTCAGATTTTAAGGGGTCTATTTGCCCAGCACGTGCCAGGTTCTTTTTGTAATAGGAAGTTAACACAGCATCCTTCACTAGCAAAATCAGTGTCCCCCAAAAAGTGGGAGTTAGTTCCCAAGGTGTTGGGCGCGAGGCAGGTGTCGGACAGAAGCGCAGTGCTTTAGCCAGCTGTCGCCTCTGCTTTTTTAGTCCCTCTGACACTCGCATTAACTCTAGGGATTAAACGAACCACTTTCCTAGGAAAGGTAGGAAATGCCTGAGGAAATTTGGTGTATGCAGCACGTGGCTGGCCAGATTGCCTCTTTTGTTACTTGAAGTAGGTGTCTGACTCAGGGTCTCATGGAGTCTAACAAATAAACCACCAAAATGTGTCATATCACCCTCTTGTCTAAATGATTCATTCGGGGCCTTCTTAGGTGATGAATGTCCCCTTCTCCGATAACTTGCTGCTTACATTATGAATTCCTTGAAAATTGACTCCCTGGGACATCTTTACAGGAGACATCAAGGGTCTCCATTTAAATTTAATGAATATTATGTAATTTGCCAAGGACTTCTACAACGCGTTAAGAAAATCAGCCTCTTTGAGGCCAGAGCTTTGTCAAAATAATGGCAGCCTAATGGCATCCTTTAAAAGCAGCTGCTGACTCTCCAGCTATGAGTATTTTCTATTTCCTAATAAAATGTTTTCCCCATTGAAGCAGCTTATTTCATTAACTTATAAGTCATAGCTTAAATATGCTTATATTTTGCTAATTGTAGATTACTTAGTACTTATTTTTAAGGAACATTGAAGCACAAAATGCAAAATGTCGGGGTTTTTTAAAAGAAAACTCTTGCCTTGTGCATAGCAATTGCATTTGGATAAGCATTTTTCAATACGCTATTTTTAAGGAGTTTTTATGTGCTATTTTAAACTAAATCATTAAATGTGTATAACAAGAAACAATTCAAAGTGTTCATGCATTTTAGAGTTTTAATTCCTTTATAGATATGCTCCAGTATTTTATAGTTATGATTCAAAAGCTACCACAGTTACATATTTTAAATTGTAAGGTAACATTGTGAGATTCCAAATCTCTACTTTTCCGAAGTATACAAAGCCAAAGTATCTCGTACACTCTTTTGCGTATTGTAGAAGTTAAAAATGAGCTCTGGGAGAATTAAGGTTTTCCTAAAAAATTGTACAAACCTTTGTGTTGAACTGCGGTGCAGCTAAACTTGGGTATGCAGCCTCAGGCACTCCTTTATCCAACAGGCTAGCATCAAATTTGCTTTATTTCTTTATAAACTGGAGGACAAGAGAATAGGGATCGGTTTACAACAGGTGCTAGGTACTGCTTATGGAGCAAGGAAAAAAATGTTGATGCTTTGTGAGATGCAGTCTTGACTTTTTGTTGTGTATGGAGTATACTGGATGTGAATACCAGGCTTATGTGTTTCCAGAATCAGATATAGAAAACTTCCTATTTTCTTACATTTTCACGTTTAAAAACTTGTATAAATAACTATTTCTTTATTGTTAAGGGCCAGATTATTGTTGGCTGCTATATATGTAACAGTTCACTTGATTAACATTACTGTTATTTAAGAGCCTCTTGTAATTGGCCTCCTTGTGATCCACACAGAGAATACTGTGAAATGGTGTGAATTTTAAGTTGAGAGACTAAATGAAAGGAACATCCAACAGCAGTGGAGAGGAATAAAATAATCCTAATTAAAAGCAAAAGAATTGTGTGGTCTGAATTAAGATTCAGTTGGTGGATACTGAAGAGTATTTTTGCTGGTATTTTTGTTATAACTGTCCAGTATAATTGCTTTGGAAAAAAACCTCATCCTTTGTGTTTGATGGCATAAACTTCACTAGCTCTTTGTAAACCACATACTAAGTTAAGGACTTGTGCTTAACCTTTGTTTCGTCAGACATGGTTTCAGAGAGTTGAGGCAGTGTTTTATTGATGGAGTTGATCACGGCAGAGTTATATTTACTGATGGGGTCTTAGCTATTCTTTTATCTGTTTCAGGATTTTCTTTGTAGTTTTAAGTTCTGAACATTTCACCACAGTCTATTTAGAGCATTATTTAAAACTTGTTCCAGTTCTCTTCATTCTTGCGCACGCCTATGTGCTAAACTACTCCAGAAACCAGCTTAGCTCTCACCATATTTGGAGGCTGTTCCTCTTCTTTGCTCTTGGACTGTTTTGGCTGGGGACTTACATCTAAAGTAACAAATGAAATATGTGACGAGAACTGACTGCCAAAACTGGGATCAAAGCAAGTTTCTGAAGGGCTCATTGGAAAACTATCTTGAACTTTGGAAGGATGACTCAAAGCCACAGTCTGAATAGCGCAAAACATAGTGAAATAAACGTCAAGGTGAGAACAGATTTCTTGAATACAGGTGTGTGGGGGGGGTACCCCTAAGACTAGACAGTCACTTTAGTCTTAGGGCACAGGAAGCAAAAAAGCAGACGAATTTCCAAATGCTTATCAATCAGGATGGGTTGGTCAGGGTGTTCTTCATCTGCCAGCCCGTAAGGTTTTGCAGTTCCTGTTTGGGCTTACTCTACAAAAGTGTGTTAGCCAAGGAGCATTCAAAATAAAAGGTAACATTTGTTGATAATGTCATGTGGGACATCATTAACTTGTTTGAAAAGTTGCCAGGTTTGGAGGTGTGTTCTGTTAAATACATTCAGTGTCTTCTTCATCTAACTTAAAAATAGGAGAGCATTCAGCTTCGATTCATTAGTTTAAGCCAGCTCATCTGAATAAAGAGACCACATTTTTCCCTGTATCCTTCTAAGAAACATGTAGACTTGCAGAAGACAACTGCTGTAACTGAGTGGATAGCTGTACTTTGCAGTTGAGTGTGTGTTAAAAAAAAAGCTAGCATTGGAGAAAAGAGAGTTCTGTGAAAAACCTAAACCTCTCTCACAATCACAGCATCTCACAAAGTCTGAAGATTTTAAGGTGTTCAGAAATAGGAGGAGAAAACGATTCAGCAGTGATGGTCTCTAGCAATTGGGAGTTATGCATTTAGTTAAAAAAGAGAAATGTTAATTTTAGAAGGAGAGGAAGTGAGACAGTTTTTAGATAGTCACTGTATTGAAGATTGATCAAATACTAATATATAAGATAGCTGTAGAAGGGAACAGTATCTCTCAGAATATAAAAGGTGAAGAATGAGCTTGTTGAGTTTTCCTGTGGTAGGCATGAGAAGCAATAACTGCTTCCTTACAGGAGGCAATAACTGACTAACTACAGTAAGTATCACACTTCAGGAGTGTGTTAGATGCTGTGAACACAAATAGTAACAGATTTCTCGGATTTTCCTAGTGCCTGGAAAAAAGTACACAAATTTTCCCCCAAAGTAAATTGCTTGAATTACAAGCCCCTGATTTTTCTTTCTTTCTTTTTTTCTTACGCAAAGGACAATTAGCAGATACACAAAATATTAGATATTTTACTGCTTTATTTGATTCCTCCTTTGACTTATCTTTGAAAGAAAAATTATGGATTTTAGTCTGACTAGAGGCTGATGGAATCAATGCTTTCTTCAAAGACTGACATATAAACAAAGAGTGATGCAGTTATGAAGGGGAGATACCAGGCTAGTATAGTTGTTTTTACAATTAAAATCTTTCAGTGAAATGGTGGTCTTCTGGCAGGAGTGCTTTTTGCGATGTCCTGAGAAACATCCTTCCCTCAATAAATCCCCATACAATGTAGCCATCATTCTAGCTTGAGAAGAGTTAATAGCATAATACTGGCCAGTTGAAATAACCACTCACTGCAGTCCCACATACAAAGTGATGCTTTTTCTGAAGTGTTTTAGAAGGCAATGCTTCCTCATTAGAGCACTATAAAAGATACTGAGGGATAAGATCATCACATTATAAAATTTCCAGAATTTCATCTTTTTCTCATTGCTAACCTAGGGCTGGCACTTGGATAGCTGAGTCAGTGTCTGAAAACGTTTGAGCAAGTTGGTTGTAGCCCTTGCAGTTTGCACTGTAGCAGATCTCAGCATGACTTTGGATTATTGTTATCCTTTTGCTACGGTACCCAATGGCACCACCGTATATTATATCAGCTTGTATCTTTCAACTGCTGGATATTAATTATTTAGACCATTGGAAAGCTGAACCTCCCTGCCTCCCACAGGTATAAAATCTGTTTATTTTAGATGTGGCCCTCGAGTTTACACTGCCTGTTGCTGCCTGTGAGAAAAGCTGGCAGCATATCTGCTAAAAAACATGAATCTCTTGTTCTCAGACCACTTCTCATGAGCAGCAAACCCCAGGAAGCTCGCTCCTGGTTAAAGGTTTTTTTCCTTTTTCTGTCTCTAGGCCCTTACTAAGCAGAAAGTTGTGGAATTCTCAAAAAGCATAATTAATTTTTTTCAAACTTTGACATTAATGCCAAATTTTAGCATTATACCATGTCAAAATGAGCTTAAAAGGCTACTAAATTCCAATATTAACAGTTATTCCCACTTTGCACTGGTTTTAATGACTATCTTAGATCCAGGGCAGCAGACACTTACCACTCCTGTTTTCAAAGTAGCAATTAGATTTGCTGACATAGAGGAAAATTTAGGGCTGAGTATAAATCCTGGTCCCTATGAATGAAACATTTTGGCTTGTCTGGTGGTAAAGTGACACAAAAACTAACGTCTTTGTAGCCCAGGGTTTTTGTGAGATGGCAGTAGCATCAGTCTGTTTCTTCCTGAGGCTTTTTCTTCCTCATGGCACACAGCTAAGGAGTTGAAGACATTGATTTACGCAGCTTCAGTTTTGAATATAAGCTTTTTCTTCAGCTATTGAAATACTTTCTCACGTGTTGGTGCACCTGTACTTCCAATTTGGCTTCAAATCAGTATAGAGCATGCACTTTGGCAAGTTGTAAAAATTAGTGGAAGAATAGTAATAAATAAAATGGCAAACTGCCCAAGCACATTTTATTTTCTTTACTAATCTAATTGCTCATTGAACATATTTTCCAGATACAGTTCTGTATATTTAAGTATGTATCTGAATAAATGCACTTTTAAATTCCAAGAGTCAAGTAGCTACTTTGTATGCCGTGCTTATCTTAAATAGAGTTTGATTTAAAACATTTATCTTTCCCGGTATCATCTCCCATGTCAAAGCACATTTAAATCATGCTCTGTTCCTAATAGCGCTCATGTTTAAAATGGTATCCGAGTACAAAAAAGTTTGATGAGTGCTCTGTTATTTGCCCACTTTGTAGTTACTAGCTGCTCTGTCATTGTTTTGAATATCACTGAAGTTGAGAAGGAGAAGCTTCAGCAAAGTAAACTTTTAAAAATTAAAACCAAGGTCAGACTCCAGGGTTAGCAACACTAGAAGACTGCAATTTAAGATGCATCCAATTATGCAAAATCATGTGTTGAGTTACAGCCGCAGGTCTCCATTGGGATCTGTGAGGTTGCCTAGGTAAAAATATCAGAGGAATTTCAGGAGGGCTTTTCTTTTGTTTCTCCCTTCATCTTGACAGGGAATGATGCAATTCTGGCAGTACTCATCGTTTCTAGATCAGTAACTCAAAAGGAAAAGTGTTATTCCAGGAGCGTGTAGCAAGCGCATCATTTTGGTGAAGGCAGCAGACCCAGCACGAGACTTCGGAGGCGTTTGGCACCTTGTCGTGTTTTATTGGTTTGCACAGGTAGAACATTCCGGCCACACCTCTGAATCTAGAAGTAAATCAGTCGAGGGACAGCAAGTGACCCACTAAGGCAGAGCAAATTTTGCTGATTATATTCTCAGTATTTAAACCAAACATAGTCACGGTTAAGTGTTTTTTCCCAAGATCTTAACTTATCCTTACTTTTTCTTTATCTTTTCCTTCAGATAACTGGAAGGCTCATGCATGCAGTGGTGCCAAAGGGTGGCTCCCAGAAAGGCTGGAATGGAGAGGTCAGACTCAGTTTACTTGGAGATTTGCGTGGAAGTTAGGATAATTAATTTGCCAAAAAAATCTATTTTACTTCTCTTTTCTGGGTGAAAGAACAATATCATGTGCTCTGCTTTTGAAGTACTTATCCCCAAGCCAAAACACTGTAGAGATATTTTTTAGTCTTCCTACTTCAGAAAACATCAAAACTCAGCACCATTACATTTTCTCAACTTCTGTGTGAATCTGAGGTATAAAGTTTCATAATTTTGATCATTTGTATGAAAGCATTCTTAATAAGAGAAACAGACAGCTTATGTTCAATAAAAACAGAAACATAGTTCTGAATATGTTTAAACAAGTTTTTGCATTGATAAACAAAACCAGTGGGTATTTTTTTTCAATTGCACAGACACAAAAAAGTCATCAGTACTTACTAAAGAATTTGTACAGTGTTCAGGGCAAGTTACAGCTGGATCCTCTTAAAAACCTCAGTCTTTTCTAATAAATGACTCATAAAACTACTGTAGCTATGAAGCTTTTCAGAAAATTTATATAATTAAAAGGGGTTTTCACCATTTGAACAAATGTTATTGTAAATATCTGCTTTAAATATGAGGGGAAAAAACATGTGTTGCTTTTGCAAAGCATTTCTCTTTCAAACGGCCCAGAGATTGAGTTTCAAAACTGACAAATTTATTACAGTGACTGTTCAAATGTTTTTGACGGAGTGACACTTCCTACTAGGCAGGGCTAAGGCACCTGGAAGGAGAGTCTTGTGCATCTCTCTGTGTAATTAGCTGAGTACGTGGGAATTTGCTGTCCAATTAACTCAGTAACAGTTCTACTGAGCCAAACAGCCTTTTCTTTTCTTATGCGAGGAAAACGTATGTATTTGTAAATATTACTCAAATTCCATTGAGTCATTGACAAAGGAAGTAAATTCTAAACCTTAACTCCTTCTGTCACCCTCCGGGATCTGCTCTCATCTTTTGATGTTGTCTAGCCCCCAAGACATCTTTTCTGCCTTCTACGGCTTGCAGGTGAAATCCTGTTTTAAGCTCTTCCTCCCATCAGCAGCTTTTCCTTCCCCTCCAGGATGTGCCTTACCTCTACTGCCTGCGTATCCATGTGGAGTCAGGAGACCCTCTGGTGAGGCACTGGGCAAAGCCGCCACTGAGAAGATAGTAACACAGCCTTAGAGAGGAGAAAAAGTTGAATTTAAACATCTGTCTTCTTCATGTCCACTCTAGAAGAAACAGTTTGTGCAATAAGGCCATTAGCAAGTCTAACCAAGAAGGCTAAATTATTTCTTCATGACCAAAGCACTAGCAAGAAAGAAATTCCCAGTCAATTTTTAAAATACCTAATGACTCACTGGGACGGGATCTCTCTTTTCACTGAGTGCCATAGGGACATTTTTATCATAGAATAACTCAGGTTGGAAGGGACATCAGATTGGATCATCTAGTCTGGCTTCCGGCATCTTCAGGCAACATCACCTTTCCAGGAAATTTGTGGTAATTAAACAGTTTTTTCACAGGAATGTAACCAACTCTCATGTTTTTATATCTCGAAATGCGGAATTGAACTGGGTAACATCTTTTAAGATATAAAAACAAAAAAAAACCCTTGCAATCCATTATTCTTCTATGTTGTCCTATTTATGTTAACAGGACTACATTTGTGAGTAATGGGTATGGGATTAGGTCATCTTCTCGTCAGCTGAATGGTCTGATAATAATGAATTCAAACTGACATTGCAGAACTCCCCAGAGATGCGTGAAGGTAAGTATTGACGTTAAAAGTGAATACTACTTCTAGGAATCCAAGAGCAACCTTTTATAAAAACTAATATGGACTAGAATAACAGGTAATATTAAAATATGTTTTTATTATGATTAAAAATATTCATCTATATTAGCAGAAAAATTGTTACTGAAACAACAAGAACAACCACAAGCTTTATAAAAAATTATTATAATACTGTATGATTATATATTCTCCAAGGGTCATGTTAGAAAGCGCCAGCTTGTAAAAAGGATAAAACTGTATCTAAATGTACTGTCAAATAAAGTTCTCATAGCCAATGAGGGGAAAAAAATTAAAAATCACTTAGGGCCTATAAACAGATTTAGATGTAGAATAAAACGTGGAATGTTCAGTCTATTGATTTATCCACTGATATTAGAGAGATAAAAGATAAAATTTATAATAATCTAGAACTGGGTAAAGAATTTAAAATGCTGTGAGGTTACTATTAAATGGGTATTTACCCCAAAGTCAGAGGAGGCAAAGGGAGCTGGGCTGACAGAACTGAGATAACATCTATTTGAACATAAGTGAATAAGTAAATTCAAGAACCACTTTGGACAATCATATTCTGATATCCTGTAAAGCTCTGGATATACTGTAAGTTAAGCAATGCATTCCTTAAACTAGGAAAAATTGTAGTTGTATAAAATTTATATCAAAATAATATTACGGAACTTTTATGAACCAAACACAATTTGATGTACCAAATACTCAGTAACAAAGTCTGTACAGCATAGCTAAGGTAGGATAGCTAATGAGGTTAAGGAGGTCAAAATGGAAGTTATTGCAACAGGAGCAGAAGCAAAATCAAAAGCTTAGCACACTGAGAGGACCAAGGTTTCTCTAGCCCTATCTTATAGTAAGAATGGAGATGTGCTAGTAGAGGCTTGCAATAAAGCCTAGAAAGACTGAGCAAGCAGTTCAAAGATAATATATCTTTTCTTATTCTCTGCAGCTTTCAATTCAGTGTTAGAAGCAAGCACCTTTTTCTATGCATGGATACCACTTCGGGAAACTACCTGTTTCAGGACAGCATCCTCAGAGACCTCCAAGACTGAGCAGCTCTAAAGGCAAATTCAAGCTCACCATAAAACGTAATACAGAGGTGCAGTATGGATAAATAAATGGATCTATTCAATGAGTGTAGAGGTTGAAAACAGATGGTAGTTTGTTTTGTTGGGTTTTTTTATGGAGTGAAGAGATCCAAGGAAAGGCAAACCTTTTACAAACAAATGGTTGATTGTGCTCATCATGCTCATTCAAGATAATCCAATATTTGTTTTTTCTATAAAAGGAAAATTCTATGAAATTCATCTTTTTTACCTAAAGGTCAACAAATACTTACCATAAGATTAGACCAAAGCTACAAGCCACAGGAAAAAAAAATATTTCTGTGAGCCAAGTTGAGCAGATTCAAAGGAAAATAGTCCAAAAGTAATTTAAATAATATTAATAAGCAAGCAGAACACCTTTAAGGCTGCTATAACTTTGTCTGAACTTTGCTCATATGTAGGGCACACTATATCTTGTATCTATTATTTAGGCACTTGTATAGATTTTTTTATATTTGCATTTATTATGGTGTGGATAATGATTGTGTCCTCATTTGTGTAGAAATTATAATTCTAATGGATAAAAAAATCTAGGAATTAATCTTGTTGATGCTACTGAAATAAATTACCCTAAGTAGGCTAGATATATAAGAAAACAATATAAATTCATCTAAATTCAATTATTAAACAAAGGGAATATTATATTTAATTAGAAAATTGAATCAATTTACTTACATTCATCCTTATCCTTCATAATTTTAGAGATGATAGATCTCTTCCTCTTACACTGTATTGTTATACATAGAAAGAAGAGAATAATCTCTCTTCCATTTTTCAATTCCTGTTTGATTTTTTTCAGCTGTGGATGAACTAATTACTAATCAGAACTAGTGGAATAAACTGAGGCAGAAAAAGTATTCTTATACAATAGAAAAGGATAGTGTTGTCAAAACCTGGCTTAAGACTTCAACAACTGATACAGATGTTTAGCCAGGATTTCAACTAGCTCAGTAGCTTGACTTTCTTCAAAATTTAGAGAAAACTTGCATGACTATTTCTTAATTTTAAGTAGTTGAATAGATTATAGTAAGATTAGAACTGACAAAAAAATATTGTGAATTTATTGAAATGCAGTTATTTTTGAAAGATTTTTAAAAATCAAACTTTTAAATTGTTTCTGTTAGTCACCTCAATTTATAGTGGATAAGTGGAAAACAAAACAAAGAATGTGAAACTTAAGATACCTAATCCAGCTGTTGGAGAATTCTTTAATTGTTGAGTCCAGTGCAAAGTCTGCTCAAGCTGAAACCAGAAGGTTGAGCACAACAAAAGCTAAATGGGGAGAGATAAAAACCAAGCATGAGGAGGACATGAACTGTGCTCTGATTTCCATATAAACAAAATCACCGTTTTCTTAATACTGAATGAAAATAAGTAAAAGGCATTTTATCTTGGTTTAAAAGAGTGGAATTTGGCCACAGTACTGATGCTCATAAAACAGAAATTATTTTTAATCCTGACATTTTGTCATGCCTTTATCATTATTTAACCCCTCCGAACTCCCCTAAAGTAAGCTGATACAGGCTTAGGCTGTAACTTGTAACTGATGTTTGAAATCCCAAGTCACTGGACTGAAGCAAAACTCGTGGTTCAGAAAGGCACAATATTTTCACACAAAGCAAGCAGAACAGAAAGAAAAGAACAAATCTGCTTTTGAAATAGACTTTATTATTTGGGTTTGCTGGACTTTTGTTTTTTTCTAAGGGAGACTTAGGGTACTTAATGTACAATAATTAAAAAATTGAGGATTTCTTATGATACTTCAAGATATCATAAAGGCTTATGCAAACCAGAGTTCAAATTGCAATTGGTCTAGTTCCTTGGAGCTGTTTAAGCTAGAAGGAACTCATAAGTTTTACAGTCTAGGTTTTTATGAAGCGTATTATCCCAAATGGGTCAATCTGAAAATCACCATAGTAAGAGCTTGTTATATTTGGCTGGGATCTGCAATTGTTAGGAGCTGGTCCAAAATTCAGTGAAGTCATGGATTTTCATCAAGTCAGTATAGATTAATACAGACTAGATCTGTCACACTTCAGCTAACAATGACCTTTCTTTACATGTATGTGCATTCCCTTTCTGAATTCGATTACCAAGATATCTGTTTCTTAAGCCCTACAAAGTACTTTTCTTGGGAAAAATACCTTGCCTGTCAGTTTTTCAACCAGTGATTATAAGTAGTCATGGTAAATCCTGCAAACTACAGTGAGACTAATCCTGGGAGAGGAAGACCTGTGCAAGTATCAGGAGCACAGGTATCCAGTTTTTCCAAATAAATGCAAGTATATTTAAGTTTTTAAATCATACATGAATATTGAAAAAGATGCACCAATAAGTTTAAGGAGCTTCTTTGCATTATTTTTCCTGAGAAAGTATTGGGCGAATTTCCACCCGAATTTATCATCACATACAAAATTGCTGTAGTTAAGAAAATTGCTGTTTGATGTATAAAGGGGTGAATTGTTCTTCTGAAAGCAAGGTATTATAGGGCTTGGCAGTTGTTATATTAGGGTTTATGAACTGTGAATGTTCTACAATGTTCCCCTGTACCTAGTGGGCTCAAACTGTTGATACATCTCTGAATGAATCTTGTAAACGGTGGTCCCGTGGGTGCTCTCCAATTTTGGAACCTTTGTTACAGCAAATGGAATAAAGGTTTTGATAATCAAGTAACGTATATGCTCACTGTAGCATGTAAATTACACCACTTCTGTTTCTCTAGATTCACTTTAAAAATACTTGATTGGCACCACACACTTTGTATACGGTTACAGAGTTTTCTTAAGTTCACTGGCATATGTGGAAAAGTTTTTTGCAATACACTGCAGATTATTCATTGACACAAGTGAATCTAAGGACAGTATTGAGGTATTTAAGCGGGCATTTTGATTGACTGGGCCACAATAATTTGTAGACTCCACTGAGCTAGACTGTCTTCTGTAATTAGGATGTTTATGTAGTTCCTTTTAAAAATGGAAGTGATACTGGCCTTTTTTATGTTTTATTTTAATGAAGGGAAAGAGAGACATGAGCAGGATAAAGAGCACGTTAGTGATTAGAGGGCTTGGCCAAGCCTGGGCACAAGGACACTCCACTTCTGTAGCTAAAGCTTTGCCAGCACTGCAGAAAGCACACCAAGTGTGGGGCTGGGAAAGGAAGGAGGCAGAATCTCAGTTCTCTGATTCGGTAATGACAGCATTTGGTGCCTTAAAGCTGCAAGAGCTGTTGATGAATGTTCAGCGCTAAAGGCAATGCCACTCGTGTTTAGGCATAGTATTAGAGCTAGGCACTGAGCCCTCAGAGGATGATGGTGGTGCTGGGCTATAAACATTGCGGAATTTTTACTGTTAGAAATGTAGGTGCATATGTGACCTGCGGAGTCATACTTCTGTACCTGAGTGCCTACGTTTCATTCTTATCTTGCTTTTTGTGCTTCCGTCCTTTGGCAGGTGATGGCTTTGGCGATTTGCCACAAATCATGCAGAAGGCTGTAATGGAGAAGGAAGCTGAACCAAAGCCACCCATCTTTCAGGCTAGTGATATAATCGGCAAATCATCCTCTGGCCCTGCTGTTCTGTTCTGGATGATCCCTATGAAGAGGATCAGGTTTGTTTGTAAATTATCCACTCCGTGGCAGATCCTAGGGGCTCCACGATGGAGAAGGCGGAAAGGCTTAATTAGGACCTGCTGGTGTGACCGAGCAGTTATTTACAAATAGGTCTGGTAAAAAACCCCAAGTCCAACAAGGCAGAGAAGCCTGTAGGGACACTGACAACTGTCTTGGAGTGCTTACATCCATGTGGACAGCCAGAAGTGAAAAAAAAAAAAATAATTCACAGTGGAGGTGTGCTCCACAACTTAGCTGCCTCAAGAGTCATACTCTCCCAATATGATAGAGCCTTCAAATTACATGTCACACGCTTTTCCTTTTCCTGCAAAATCTCCGCTTCATTCATCCGTCAGTCAGAACCGACCGTGGCCTCTGTGCTTCCACGTCAGCTGCTGAGGCATTAGGCCCAGTTCATCTCACTTGGATGTTGTAAAATAATGAGTTAACAAGTGTGAAACTTACCAGATGCAAGGCAGTTGAGGGTCTTTAAAAGTCTCTAAGAAATGAGTCTTTAAAGCTCATCTCCTCTCATTAATTGAGGGGGGGGCAGGGAGACAGCAAGAGGTATAATTTCAGCTCTTATCGTGAGCACAGTACATCTTCTGGAAAAAATTAGATGTGAATAATAAGGCAACCCTAATTCTGTTATTTCTCAGCTTTGGAGCATTTGACTTTATAAACTTACATTCCTAACATTTCTTGATCTAGAATTTGATACAATTTTAGCATAAGGCTATTTTCTACCAGCACTGGGAGGAGTTATGAACTCACCCTAATGCACGTGAATAAGCTTACACCTTTGGAGAGTCACCAGAGAGTAAGTGACCTTATTAATGAATTTAAGAGTAATGATGCTGTTCACTGGTGTTCCAACAGGCATCGAGGTGTCAGCAAGGTTGGGAATCTCATGATGTATGCTCTGGAACAGCCTGTTCTTGCAGTTTTAAGAGGCATGAGCTGGCACGCGTATATTTGTCTCCAGGGCTTTCTGCTGGCGCGGTGCGCTGTGTCGGGCTCTCCTCACCCCTCCGGGTGCTGCTCCTGGGAGGCTCTTCCCTGCGTGGGGCGAAGGTGCAGCACCCAGTCATGCTCTGCCGCATTCCAGGAGTGCTGCCCGAGCCCAAAATAGAAACTCCCAACAACCAAAGGTGAGAACTTTGTTTTGTAAATCAAAGAAAAGTGGTAGTTACTAAGCCGGGGAGGCCATGGAAAAATAGTTATTTAGCAGTAGGTCTATCCTGGAGCATAACAAAATATACACAGAGTTCATAGAGTGTGGCTTATAAATTTGCATGGTTCAGATCAAATTCTGTTCTTAACGTCAAGAAATTCTGTACAAGCCCAAGCAGCACTGACAAAAGCAGTATTGCTCTGTAGTTCCTCTGATTGAAGGGGTCATAATTTGCCCTCAATTACCTTCAGCTAAGCATGGATCTAAACTAAATCCTTGGAGCTGACCCTCCTCAGATTTGCAAAAAGTTCAGATGAGCTCTGGCTTTAAATGTCGCACACAGCTCCCATCTCGCACTTTAACTGCAGTAAATGTACCTTTTGAGTTTACCTGTGCATTTGCAGTTGGAGAATTTCAGAAGATAAAAAGTTAATATGATATAAATTTAGGGCCGACATGCTTGCACTGTGAAGGCAGGTTAATCAGCCTCTTAACATCCTGTATTTCCCCTGGCAAGTAATGACATTATGCTTCAATCACATCAACCTTTTTTTAACACTGCCCTCAAGAAAGATTTGGAAAAGATAAACATTTCCCGTAACATTTTTTTTCCCCCCTGACTTGCATCAGCTATATATGATTTATCTTTTAATGTGTTAAGGCCAGCTCAGTACTCCCTGCCCGAGATAATCTCTCATTGACTCCACTGGGAGATTTTCTCATGGCAAGAACATTAAACAGAACATCAATTTTATTTGATTTTCAATGTGCTTCTGACAATTTTTTAAAAATTTGTATCTCTTTTTTAATTTCCATTTCTGTCTCAGTGATGCAGTAGAGATAATATATTGGTATATAGTTTCTACACTAGTGTTTCAGCCCTGCTTTAACACCTGCCATGGATGATAAATAGATAGCCTGGCTACTGGTGTAAATTATGGAAGTGCAAGTATTGCATTAGTCTCTCTAAAACATTGTTAGCCACAAATTAATTAATGGTACCCAGAGTTAATAGGACATGAACAGTATTACTGTGGCCAGTACGGAACGTACAGTTGAATGGGGGGCAGGTGTTTTCATCACAGGTGTGTAATATGCCATGTGCTAGTATATCATGAAATGTGATTCTTCCTCCTTTGCTTTGCTTCTAACTTTATTTATTATAGTGGCCTTTGTGCATAGGCACCGAGCAGAGTAATTTTTGGATGGCAGGACTGCTGTTATCAATGACTTTTTCCTTCATTCACGTTGGCACTTACAATATTTTCTGCTAACTTCAAATATTCATCCTTTTTTGCTACAAAGGCACTTTGATAGTAACTTGGTTTAAGAAATTGAAAGCCTACGTAAACGTTGCCTTAATATTGTGGACTGTAGAGGCTAAAAAGTTATTATACTCTTTTCTTTTTGTACTGTGGAGACAGTCCAAAATTTTACCATGTGTTTGCTAACTTTAAATTCCACTCTTGAAAATGCTTGTATTGATGATTACCTTTAGTAACGAAAAAGAACACATTAAATCAATGCTCCTGTTTTTGCTATTAAACGTGTTTGGAAAATGAGGTCCTGAATTAGGATGCTATAGAGAAATTAGCTTTTCTTTGATGATGTTCTTTTGTTTTACTCATCATGGTAGCTGTCATAATTAAATGCTTTAATTGGAAAATATTTTTTGTTTACTTCTTGGGAGTAAATTTTGATTTTTTTTTATGACTTTTGCATGAGCTTCATTACAAAATGACATGATCAATTTAAAAGTTACTCTAATGATTTTATAAGGCTTTTGAACCTTTTTCCTCATTGTGTGTGGTTACTGACATGTAACCAATTGCAAGATCAAAAGATAATTTTGCTTATGGTACGTGTTATGAAGCACAGTGACCTTGTCCTTTTCAATTTTTCACTGAGATGCTTAGAATTTGCATCTCCCAACTTATGCCAGTTCTGGTGTGAACTTTGCCATACGGTGACATTTAATGTGAGGAATGGGGAGGAGTAGGGGGATTGTTTTTGTTTTGCTGTGGGCTAAACAGACAACCAGAGAAGTGTGCCACTGAAGGTGGCAAAGTATTAGTGAAGGGACCCAAAGAAACTATGTCGTTGCTGCCTTCCTCAGTTTCCTCTGATGTCCTTGAATGGAAGGAGTTGGGTGCAGCAGGATAACACATGGGAGGTCGTGACGTTTCTGTTTGCCTTGGGGGGCCAGTCATGCTGATTAGACTAATTTCTCAGCTTTCGGTTTCAATCAGCTGTAGCCCTAAGAAAATGTAATGTCTTATTTGTCCTTGTCTGATTTTGGTATGTAAGAGCCATTATGGAGATCCACATAGGGATGGAGGATGTATCGCCGCTGTTTTGCAGTCCCTGTGCTTCCCTGCTGTTTGGCACATGGTATGATGGAAGTGAAGTCACTTGACAGTCCTCCTGCTTAATTAGTTTCAAAGCTGCAGAGAATGTTTCATGGTAGACTTTCACTCCTGCTTTCGTAAATGAAATGAAGATGTCTCAAACAAAAAAAACCCTGAATTCCAGTGCCACAGCTAAGCCTTAATCTCCATCCAGGCTGACCAGGTTGCAAAGCCCTACTGTGGAACTGACCCTGCAACACTGCACAGCTCCAAAGCATGTGCCAGGTAACTGTGCACAAAGTCCAGGCTCTCACTTGGATCCTTCTGCTCTATTTGTGTTTTGACTATACCAAATCCCGCTTGCCTAGTAGCAGAAATGGTTGCCCTACCTTGGAAACTATGGGGCCAGGTGTGATTTCTGAAGAATAGCCAGGAAAAGCAAAGTAGACCAATCCTTGGGATCCCTGCCCATCTTGCAGGAAGCATTGTCTGCCATAGTATCAGACCTTAATTATAGTAACAGAAATACGGTAACACAGCAAGAAGAGATCAATATCTAGTAGCTTCAAGTTCAAAAAAAATCACTTTGTCCGTGGGATGATGGGTTTCCAGGCATCCTCAGACAAGAGTGTGTCTTTCCATGGTTTGGTACCTTCATGGGTGAGGCTCATCTACGAAGCAGTCATATTTCTGGCCTGCTCGCTAGCAGTTACTGTCCCTTCTTCGTGTCAGCTCTAAAAGTACTTTGCCAATGTAAAGTGGCAGAAGGTATTGAAATCATGCTTAAAATTGCTGTCACCGTGTTTAGTTCATTCACAGTCATTCCCATGAAGGAGGTGGTTTCTAGAAACATTTCTTTTCTGTGCTTGCACTCATTGCAATGCAGACTGAATGCCTCTGCATAAACAATTAATCTGACTTCTTTGCATCAGGCACCCTTTTGATAAATACTGCTGTTGCAACTTGTTTGCACAGGGTGAAGACCTATCACTTAAAAACATTTACTTGATATATTTACATATAATTCTGCATTCTCTCAAGACCTGTTGGCAGCATTAAGTTATTCTACAATGTCAGCTGTTACAAGGTTGTGAGTTTCTTGGCTCTTCAGTGTTGCATAGAAACAAAGCGCTTGCAGATGCTGCCATTTGGCTGTAATGTTGCTTTCCATTTAACAAAAAAAGCATTTCTTGGATGTCATATGAGCATCAGTATCAGATTTCTGAGCGATTAGACCGGTGGTACAGGTAGATCTAAAACTGTTGCTACTGCTGGTGTGTACTAAACCTTTAGTAAGGTCTTTGATGTTCTACCTGAGTGCTTACAAACTGTTGCCACCTTAGTCTGTCAGCATTTTTGATGTTCCAAAATGTGAAAACGATAACCACATTATCATTAGCAACCTGTTGCTGTTCAAAGATAAAAGCCAGCGATGGCAGAAGCAATGTTAATAGCCACGCTGTTATCTTAGAGACATGTTAGCTGAGCTGTGCCGTGCACTAGGATTTGTCTTGCCATCCATTAAAATAATTAATCAGCAAAATGGCATGTTAATGAGGACTGTAGAGATGCCTAGATGGGTCCATAAAAATGATCCTTTATGCCTAAGGCCAGATTCTGTTGGCGCTTACAAAAAGGAAAGTCCAAAGAAATTCTGTTGGCTTCGGTGACATTATTCTTCTTACGGCAGCGTGTGAATGAAATCAGAAGCAGATCCATAAAACTGAGGCAAAGTATAATATGAATGAATGATTTTTAGAATGATTGTTAGATTCATCTGAGGGAGAAAAAAAACTGTGGAAAGCGTGAAATATTGCAAAAATTAGTTTTGTTAGTAAGAAGTAACTTAGATAGGGCTGTGGTTGCAAGTAAATCATCTGTCACTGAAATGTATGCAGGCCTGGACGATAGTTGGGGAAAGAAAAACCCCCTAAATGTTGATAGGAAAGTGCTTGGAAGCAAAGTGCTTAGTAACAATCAGAAGAGATGACAGATTGTATTATTGCACAACAATAAGTCTTCAAGGTATTAGAGGTATCAATTTACTGCGCTTTCTATACCATCATTACCTGCCACAGTCTGACTCTAATCACAGCAATAGAAACCAGGGTAGCTCCATGGGTGTTTGTGACTTTCTCTGAATATTTATGAAGGTTATAAATGAAATCAGGATCTTGCTCTCTGTTCTTAGCCCATCTGTATAACCATGAAGGCCAAATGAAGCTTTTAGTCATTATACTTAATTGGATGAATGGCCTTCAAAGCTGTCAATAAGTGGTGTGTTCACAGTAAGGTAATTAATAACGCTATTTCCTTTTGGAAGACATATCATTAGCCATTATTTCTCGAGATATAACACTGATGTCTTTATTCAAAGAGGTAATTGCAGGTTATCCACCAATTCCCCACCAGTGACATCATCTTTGCAAACTGAATCTCACAATCTGTCACTTTTGAATTCATAATTAGGATATTTTTCTAATGACAAGTGAATGTTATTGAAAGAAATACCTACTTTGTCGTTACAGGAATAAGCACAGCCGTACTGAAGAGTGAGGGGCTTGTAACACAAATAAGGCATGTGAGTTGTTAGACTGAACATCTGGGACCTTCAGAATGACTGTATTGAAGGATCCAGCAAAAGTCACAAAGGCAAACCAGCAGCTGTATCATAACCAGTGTGTTACCAACAATTTTGATGGCATACTTGAACAGACATGCTGAAAAGATTCTCTGCTGAAGAATTTATTTGCTAATTCAGAGTATTTTATAATAACAGATAAAGAGGTTCTGTTAGATTGCCCCCATTCAGAAAATATGTACTATATAGTGTGAATGTCCCTTTTCACCCCTCTTAATTAGCTAATGTGCTATGCAGCGTATTTGATTTCTGGCCCTGTCCTGGAAGGTCAGAAGCATGGATAGCAATGGGATACTTTGGTGCTTTTTATTTGTTCATCCTGTTTTAAAACGTATGTGTATAAATAACAAGAATCCTTCACCAAGAGGTGAACAGCTCTTGCTATTGTTGTAAAGCTATACAGGTAAATTATATCTATTTACGTCAGTGTGAAATCCTTAAATACCACCATAGTTTTCAGCTATCTCAGAGAATTATTCCTCTTTTTCTTGCATTAGCCATTCCGGTTTTTCAGTATCTTGGGAATTCTGTAAAGGTAGAAGCGACAGCATGGTCTATGCACTAACTTTGATCTGCAGACTTCAAACAAATACACTCTGCAAGTACTTGTCACAGACCCAAAAGTCTAGCAGGAGCTGGAACCCATTCTATATCCAAACCCAGATACTTTGATTCTCTTTTTCTATCCACACCTTGCCAATAGCAGGACCCTGTTTAACGTGGTTTCTGCTTCCCTGCTCCTCGCTGTTTGTTTGATCGTAAGTCACTTTTCACGTGCATCGTCTTCTTGCATCTTGGCTCTTCCCCTGCCAGAGCTGCCCTAAGCCCTTTGCTGTAACGGGACGGCGGTGAGGTGCCCGTGGAGACTCCACGGACCTGCCCCAGCTGAACAAATTGGCTGCTCCAGTGCTACACAGGGTCGAGTAAGAAACTGAAGAGAACCACTCTGCAGGTATGTCTTTATCATACTCTTGTTATAGCAAGCCTCTTAGCTTGCTGCTCCTCTGCTCCAGTTAGCATGCAGGCAAGCACGTTGTGTAGCTGCAAGGCAACAACGAAGATCTCAAGTACTGTTTCAGCCGCAGGGTAGTGTAAGGAGCCATTTCATTTAGCTCTTAATTCTGCACTTAAACTGCGTTTTTGTCTGTACCCAATTACATATGTGTTTTGGAAGTGAGCTGGCTTTCAGCTGACCCTGTGTCAACTCATGTACCCCGAAGAATTCAAGATGCAGATGAAGGGCTGCAAAGGACCTCACTTAGAGGGCTAATAGCATGGCTAATCACCAAGCAGGGCACACGATCCTGAGCAAAAACAGTGTTGATGGCCTTGGAATTCTTGACCCAGGATAGGAAGATTATTTCTTATTTTACCTGTAATAGCTTTGCAACACTAGCAAGAGCTGTCAGAAAGCTGTAATGTAGTGGAAACTCTCTGGAGTTTCTTTCTTGGTGGTTTAAAGATACGGTGCTAAGCAGTTTCTGCTGGTAAAATATTTTAAGTAGTGACATAATTTCCTTTAAATAACTATCATTTTCAAGCCCAATAAAAGTCAGAGCTTTATGGTCTGTAGTAACTCAAACAGCCCTTTGGAGAATGTCTGACATTTTATGAATACTTATTGTCTGGCTTTTCTACCTACTCTTAAATAATGAAATACCTAACACCTGGAAACGTGTAATGATGTCAAGAAAGAAGATCTAACACCTAGTGCTGCCTGGAATATCAGGCATCAGAATTTCTCATTTGTAAACAATATTTTTCTTACAGGGCTTGCAGGTATCAGGAAATCTTTATCTCAAAGCCACTGCAGGAAATGTTCAGACCTTCAGCGGGTGGGTGCACTACGGCTGATGGCATACTTAAAAAATGTACCTCCCCACGTTAGAAATTTAGGCCTTGAAAAACCATAGGCAGCATGGTTGCAAATGGCTCTTGCAGAAGTACAGTGTGAAAGATTACATAAAATTCTCTCATGGGAATGAGGAGACATGGTATTTCAAATTTAATACAGTAAAAATTGAGTTCAGTGTCTGATCTTTTTCTTAGCTGACTGTATTTGCTATCTAACTTGCTATGTGGAAAAGATGACACTTTTCTTCCCCCCAACAGTCTCATCTCTCTTTAATCTTTTCTTTTTTTTTTCTTGCAAACATCGCACCGTAGTATTTACCTATTTAAAAATCTAGGGAGAACACTAGTGCATGGCTGCATTTAAAAAGCAGCATTAAAAATACAGCTTCTTGATTTATTAAGCAGAAGGAAGGTGTATTTTCCTGTATGCTAATTTCTAGAATGTATGACAAATTGCAACGCACACTTGTAGAACAATTAAGACATAATTATTGAGAAGTGAAAGTCTGGCAATAAAACTTCTTTGAATTTTACATTTTAAATACACAGAGTTGAATCCTGGAAATCTTTCTTTAGTAGAAATACTTGTATGATAAAAGACTGTTCAATAAATGTCCCTTTATCCAAATGCATTTCCTAGATGATAGGGTAGATAAAATGATCAAGCCCAGAAGTGTTTTATTTGCAAGAATAAAGTGACTGTTGAATGAGAGTGGGTTTCCACAGCTGTACTAGCCAGCAGCTGCAGTCAGTGCAGACTGGGGGGGTGAAACACGAGGCCGGAGTACGCGCGCACACAGGAGCTGGGTGGGGGTAAGAGGGGGACACGTTCCTTTCGGTTGTGCCCCAACACTCCTGCGGGCACGGTCAGTCACTGTAGGACTTGTTCTCCCATTTCTGCGCTGGGACTAGTGTACATCACAGACAAAACTCGGGACCAAGGCTCTCGTGACGCATTCTCTCATGTTTTTGCCCAGCTGAACTGGCATGATAACAGTGGTGCTTGCGCTAAAGAAGGCTTGGCATTTGGAGCAGCTATGGAAGGTCTTCCAGATACCTGAAGCAGAGCTTGGCACAGGACAGTAGAGCACCGCACTGTTGAGTTATTCTGGCATGATGCTATTAATTCTTGATAAAGGACCTCAAGAGGTGTCTTAAAATCAAGGTACAGTAACACGTAACAAAGCCTATTACTTGTCAAAGACTGCTTACAAGAATAAACATTAGGAACCATGCCCTTCCCTCCAAATCACAAACATCTTTTTTTGTCGTGCTGCTGCTTTGGCTAAAGATATAATGTTTCGGCCCTGCTCCTGTGGTGTTTAAATCAGTAAGAAAATCTTACTCAGCCTCACAGGAGAGGATCTGGGCATTATTGCTAATAACTCGCACAGCTGAAAGCACTGGCCCTAAGCACTGAAGTGAAGCAACTGGATGGTTGTTTTGCACAATCTCAGTATGTGCTTGCAGATGGCTTTGTGCAACAGTAGCTGTCCTAGGACAAAAGGCATGATTTGTGTCTTATATGGCTATAAACATATCAGTAGAAGGAGTTATTAATGTTCATAACCCATAATTATCAGCAATCTGCAAGATGCTCAGTCCATTGATTATATTAAAGAACCTCTTAGAAAGGTGTAAAGCATGAGCATTATCACTGTTGCATAATGAAATAATTAAGTAATGAATATGTAATTATGCGATGCATAAATAATGTTAATGACGCTGCCAAATGTTAACTGTATTAATCACTAGAGGGCGGATTATAATCCGCGCTGGGTACTTTTCCTGCTCGCTGCCTGTGTCGCAAGGAGGCAACAGCTCTCGGCAGCTGGCTGGCGCGCAGGCAGGGTGCGGAGCGGAGGGAGCCAACGCTCGGCCCCTTCCCAACGCAACCGGCAGCATCGCCGAGGGAGAGGACACGGAGGAGTCGTCCCAGTTCAGCAAGGCTGACGGGGGTTGCGTCCTTCTGCTGAAACGAAGGGGAGCTGTGGACCACGCTGAGTTTTAGTAGAAGTCTGGTTTGTTGCTGGTTCTGGAATTATATGAATGTGATTTTTTTACCTTGTTTCAAATCTGTGGCAGAGTCAACGCTCCAGTCCAATCATAAGAGCATTTGTGATGGTGTGGCTAATTGTATGAAAAATGTTTGCAGGATCAAGGCATTTACGATTATTTTATAAGCTCACTGGTATTTAATATGCATCATATCCCCTCCCTTTTTTTTTTGTCTTTTCAGAGTTTATGCAAACATGTATATTGGTGCAAGTTTTCCCCAGTAGCACTTCATAAGAATCTGCATTTTAAGCTTACTCAGAGTCCATACCTCACTTCCAGACTCGGTTTTAGTGTTAACATAAAGCCATCCTACTTATCTATATCCAGGACAACCACGGGGGATGTGCTGTGTGCTATTTAACTTAAACAAACCAAAAAGAGTTGAATGAAGTTTGAGATCAAGACAGTTCTTGTCTGTTCCTCCAAACCGTGGCATGCTGATAAAATCAGTAACGTTTCAATCCTTCGGATTTTTCAAGTAGAGAGAGACTAAATATAGACATGGAGGCCTCTCGCTCAACCTGCTGACCCTGAACCAAGTGACTGTAGGTTGCAGTGACAAGAGCCCCATTGTCCTTTTCATTAATCAAACCCACTGAGCCAGGTAAATCTTTAAACAAGATGAATGGGCAGCATTTTTAAAAAGTAAAATAATTCACTAGGCTTTGGATGTGTTTCTCTTTAATTAGTTTGATGAGCACAAAGTCTAAAGCCTTGTCAAACACCCAGTATTAACTTCTGATGCTGACCTAGAAAAGGAGCATTGCAGAGGTAAGAGAATGGGCAGGGGAAACTAACTGAATAAGAGATCTTTTCTGTTAAAGCCTTTTGCCAGATGAAAAGAATCATTACCACGATGATACTTCTAATTATACTGCCATTAGGGTACTACTGCAGGTTCCTGTGGTGCATGAAGCGCTCCCTCTTTCAACAACTGGATCCAAAAAGGGTAAAATACCGGTATTAACCCTTTCACTGGAAATAAAGCTGTTTAATATTTAGGCAAGCTAAGGGAACACAGTGTACTTTAAAGTCAAGTCATAATATTTTGGGGGTTTCCAGAAAATTCACAAGGGCTTTTTGTTAAATTCGAGTAGTAAACAATACTGAAGAGTAAATGACCTGGCCACTGTGCATTCTTGCCAGAGGCCAAAGATGGAGAAATGGTGATGCGTGTTTCTCAAGATAGCCAAAAGGGACAGAAAACATGCTTTATTGTTGATCTAATTGTTGCCTGACTGGAAAATGTGAGGTGAAGTTTCTGGTGCTAAGTTATTGTCCAAGCCATTGAAAAGGAGCCAAGAGCAGATAACGCACTGGGCTGCAGACAACAGCATTGTTCAAGGTCACTTTCAACTCATGAAGCAGCTGTTTAATCTACGAAGTGAAAAACACTTCCATTTTTTTATAACTTTCAAGCTGTAGATGATGCTATAGCATAACCACAAGGCTTTCTCTTCAGTTTGGAGGCCTGGAGATTGAACTCTTGATTCCAAAATGGATCCAAAATCACAGGCACACGTGCAGCTACAGCCCAAGGTGTGAAGAATTATGCGCTGTTAGATGCTGTCATAAGACACCTACCTTGGGCTAAAATGCTTCTAGACTTTGGATCGCAAGTCCAAGTTGACCCAGCACCCTTGTCTAAAACTGACCTGGAGGGGAACACTGATTCCTTGCTCTGACCGGTGCAAACAGTGTATTTTCTTACTGTTCTGGGTGGAGTCTAGGTCATGTTTTGTTCTTCAGGAGCAGATGGTGGGACCGTAGCCCATTCTGGCAGTATGGAACAAAATCTTGTCACCTCCGATGTTTCAAGAGCAGGGGACTTGAACCTTGTGGGTTCCACGTGTACAGCATTACTAGAGCATTAAATAGGCTCCAGCTCTCCCATCAGGACCAGCTAACTCGGTGGGGGTGTCCCCAGGCAGGGGGTGCTTCAGGCATACAACTTAGGTGAGTATTGGAGATCCAAAATTAGAGGCCTGTCGTCAGAGAAAAGGGAGAAATGCCTGGAGAAAGGAGACTTGGAGCACTGAATTATGCCTGAGGCAGCTGGCCTCAATGTTGGGATGAAATGACAATATTTCAGTGAAAGAAACTGAGCAAGGCAGGTAGATCACAGTAACAGATACCACAACAGCCACATACATAAAGGGAAAAGGAGAAAGCGCAGCTAGGAAGAAAGAGATAAATTTGCATAAGGGTAGAAAAAGATAATGGTGTTTGTGTATCCCTGTATTTTGAGGGAATGGCTTTTTTGTGATGCTCAGCCAGTGACACTGCGGTACCACAATACAGCTCATGGCAGTTTAAAGTGAGGATGTGGCTATGGAGGTTTTGTGAATCCCAGAAGCTTCTCTTTGATGACTAAGTAGTTATTAGCTCTTTTGAGACCAAGTACCATTTGGATAATTGGTGAGTGGACTGTGACCTGAAGTACTGATAAACTGGAGGGAAATAATTCAAAATTCTTTTCAGTTTTACTCCATACTGCTTTTGTTTCATGTTCACACAACTCAATCTAAAACACGAATCATTATTTTCATAAGAGAAATCATAATTGGCATAATTTGAAGGAAAAAAAAGTAGTAACACTTGTTAATATGGGCAGAATTCAATTAATAAAACACCAAACCACATACTGTGGCTGATTTGTTTCTAAAATATCCTCTCTTCTACTTTCATAGGCAAATGTATTGTCTATTGTGGTCAGTCTTTTAAACAGACAGCAGGGTTTATCCCTTCTGCCCCATTTTTTTTAATCTTTGCTGTTATCCGCATTTTGAACACAAAGGACCCAGTCCTTTATGCCTGAAACTGCTGGGAGTTCAGTCTAAAATCACGAGTGACTTCATGTATGGTCGTAGAGCTGTACTGATTTAAGTGACACTGCAACGCTGCCTGGCATGCGCCGAAAAGAGACCTTTTCACGGGACATTAAAAGAAAAAAGCCTGGGAAACTTACTCCAGACTTTAAGGTGATGATGAGGACCGCTTCCAGTTAGCAAAGGCAGCAGCCAGTTTTGTCACTGCTGCTGCTGAGAAGTTTTTCTGCACCTGCAGAGCTGACAGGTCCTGTGTCTCATCTTGCCGACACGCTCGCCTTCCTGGCGGATTTCCCACGCATCCTTCGCAACCCCACGAGCTGGGCTGTTCATGTGAATGATCCCTACGCTCTTTTTTTGAGAAAACAACTACATTGGCAGAGACCTAGGGCTTACAGGAGTCCAGCTAGGTTACCTCCTTCAGGCTCGCCCGAGCCGGCAAACCCGAAGGAGTGTTAATGACCAGCAGGTCTCTGAGCAGCTGGAAGACAACACGTTGCAATCAAAAATATCTAGGCGCAATACAGAATAGCTCTATTTTTACCATGAGAGACAGTGTCCCGTGTAACCCTACATTCTGCAGCCCTTGGGGAGGGGTGGAGAGAGGAACAACTAGTTGGCATATGGAGTACTTTCTGAATTAGCTAGTTAGCCTGGGTCTAACCCAGCCTGTAACTGGGTCTGCCTTACCCTCTGTCCTCCGACGCACCCAAACCTTGGGGAGATATACGTTTTCAGCTGAGCTTTACGGTTCAACGTACGCCTTTGTAAAGGACAATAAGGTGAGATGCTCAGGCCACGTCACTTATTTTTTGCATAGCATCAGACAATACTTTAAGAAGACCTTTTAGAATCAGTTTTTCTATTTAACCTTGGCGGGGAGTCAAATTATTTTAAAGTACTTTTTAAAATATTTTCCCTTACCAACTACTGTTCCTTTTGAAAGCCAAGTAAATGGTTACAGGCAGCCCTGAAAATACAGTATTCATTTATCCCTATCCGATCCCTGCGCGGAATCCTGCTCCGTAACACGCCGAGGTTTGCTTGGCCCCCTCTGCTGCCCTCCCTTCCGCTCCATGCTGATGGATGGTGATCCTGCTCTGGAATAAAACAGCTGTCCTGGTGACTTAGCGAGGTGGTGTCACCCTCGGAAAAGGAGGGGAAATTCTAGGTGAGTACTTTTAGAAAAGAGCTTGATGAGCGGCACCCCGAGATAGCCTGATCTAGCCTTTTGTTGGCTCTATTTTTATATTTGTTTGTAAAGTGAAATCACATGAATATATAAATTCACAGTTTACTTTAAATATATTCTCGCTGGAAGAGTGCCTCACCCTTAACTGCGGGCATAATAAAATGGCTTAGTTCATATCTCTTGAAAAATCTCTTTTTATCTATTTTTTTAATCACTTGGGCTGCAAATAAATTTCTTCTGATATTTTTCTTATGCTTTCACCACTGCTAGCCTTTAGTGAACTAATTTCCAACTACAGGAATTATAATACTGCATTCTTCATGAACTGCAAAACAGCTTCAGTTGTTACCTGTCCAGTCATTTGTTCCTGTTTAGTTTTTCAGTGGAAAATATTTTGCAACTTTCTTCAGGTAGTGTTCCTCTTTTTCAACGCTTATGGGGCCTCTATTGTATACAATCTCTCCACAAGAGAAGAGTTTAACAAAGGACACTCAGATTTTATTAATTTCTGTATGTCTAGAACACCTATTTTGCCGATGCTTATAGATTTTTAGGTGATTTTACTCTAATTTTTAAATAAAAAGGAGATATGAAACTTATTTCTGATATAATTAGAAACCTAAAATGTAAGTTTGCTCACTGAAAACTGTATCTTGGAGTTCTTTTGCAATACAAGTTAATTAACTGGATTTAGATATTTGCAAGATGATATATTTAATGGGATTACTGCTCATATAATGTTCTCAGTGACTGATTTGGAATCTAAGCTTAGGGAACAGAATACTGAATTTCCAGCTCTTTGAGAGTTAATGTTGTGTTAAAGAAAAGTACAATTTGAACCTTATTGTTCATGAATAGCGAAGTTATTCTAGTGAAATAGAGCCGGTCCCTACAAGGGCTGCACGAGGCAGATGCATGAGCAGGAGTGCGCAGAAACCGACATTCCTGCAAGCGCTCAGGGTACAGATATACCCACACCTGAACTCCTGGCAAGTTCAAGGCAATTGTGTATCTCATCAAAACATAATGGCCCTTTATTCAGACCCTGTCTCCCAAGTGGGATCAATTAGATGCTTTGGTCTGCGGGCTTAAAAATAAACACTCATGTTTTCATTTATATTTAGAATGAAAATTAAGACATATGACCGTGTCTTTTCTGCCTGCTCCTGTCATGTTTTGAAACTACTGTTAATGTATGCTTTCAAAATATTGATTGTCTTTTTAATAGAAAAATGGGGAAAGTTAAATGATAACTTGCTCTAGGGAAAGATACAGTAGCCCTGACAAAGAGGATTTCCATGTGCCAATATATCCCACATTAGCGCCTATCTTCTTTTTAAGGCAAATATATTTCTGTGTGTCAATTTGGTTCACTACAATGTTAGAGTTTCACTCCTAGCACGGCATTTCTCTAATGAATATGATAATTTAAATCTTATGATCAGAGTACTACTTTTAAAAGAAATTTGAACATTTTTTGTTTAAATGCTATTAAGTGTTTCAATATTAGCTCAGTCAAATAACTATTAGATTGGGGAATTTATATTCTCACTTTAGTGGATGGCTGTGTAGTTCTACAGTTCTTCTATATTGTAATATTTTTTAAAAGTACTTCATAAGTAAAATGATAATTCATGTTTAACCAGCATAGATTTTTAAATTTAACCAGTGTTCCAAAGCTCCAGTGAGTTCAAATGTCTTAACATTTTTATTTGTGAGAGTAGCTTTAATTTTAAGCTTTGCTAAAATGAAGTCTAAAAGAATTAGCTGGATGAGATCATTCAGTTCACAGTGGTTCACCAGCACACATGCTGGAATGCAGACGAAAATCCCACAAAGAGGAGATACCTACATACCTCCATGCGTCTTCCCAAAATCAGAGCTGAAATACCATTGGAAATGATACTGTTGTTTGGGGAGGGGTCACCAGTTTTAGCTTATTTTATATAACATCTTTTGCCTTTAACATAAGAGCCTTGGTTCGGATGTGATTATGTACTCTGACCAGAGGATTTTAGTGACACGGATGAGAAACAGAGTGAGCTCACCTGTATGTGCAAAGTTAGAAGTGAGCTGTCAGTCAGAGTCGTGCCAAGGCAACCCTGAAGTCTCATGTTTTACATGACTGTTATGTTATAAGTATTGCATTCTAAGTATTTTAGTACTTGAATAGACTGCTTTTATTAAGCTAAATTTAGATCTGTTCTGTTTATGAATGCATAAAAATATGCCTGTCTATTTTTCATGATTTGTCTGTAGTCAAGACGACTGTGAAATGTGCCCTATAATACAGGGCAAGCACTAAATAGACCACAATAGATTAATAGCTTACAGAAACCTCTTAAAATATTCTCAGCTCATATATTTGTGAAAAGTTTGTGATCTTAAAGTATGATATTCCGTGATTTACCAGTAAAGGAATTTGTATTGTGCCTTTATATTCCTGTCCTGTTGCATGATGTTCTTATTTCTGGCCGGGGCTTTCACTGATGCAAACCCAGATACTGTTTTTCCTGGACTGAACAGCAATGCCACTGTATGAGGGGGAATTCCAGAGCTGAGAAAGAGGTTTTTCTCAGCTTTTCGATTTATCCCATGCATATTACCACTGTATGCATCATAGGAAAAAAAACCCGATCATTTAACAGCTTTCTTCCAAGCCTCAAAGTGACTTTGTGAGTTTGCAGAGTCAGGTTTTAGTAACATTGGGCTTTCACCTGCAGGTCTTTTCAAAACACAGCCGGTTGTGGAAAAAGCAAGCAGACGTGTATGCGTGCACAGCGATAGTGCATGTCCAGGAATGGCATTTGCAGTGTCAGTACGAAAGTCTACGGAAGATTTCAGGTAGGGTGGCTTCGGTGAATCGACAGCCATTTGTCGAGGACTCTAGAACAAGCAGTCGTGGGGCTTTTCTTCTGCTCTCAGTATGTGGAATTAGTGTTCTCCGGGATGAAGTTACAATCAGAGGCACAGATAGCAGGGAGATAATGAACTAATGCTTGGAAAAAGAAGGAGATTTGATCAAGGTATGTGAATGAACTAGGCCAAGGATGGTACGTCTGATTTAACAGTGTTGATACCGGTTGTGCTTGGGGAGTTTCTGTCAGTTGGGACTGAGGGCAGTTGTTTGTGCAGAGTTATAATAGCAGCAAAAAACATATTACAAATAAGTCCCATTAATTTAAATAGTCTATTGTTAAAGAGAAATATAAAATGACATCAGACTGGAGGAACTTTAAAGAGACTGTGTACAAGATACACTCTCTCAGAACACATCATTTGTCAGAATTGAAATACTTTGCGAAGTCAGGTGTTGCCAGAATGTCTGAAAATGTTTTGACAGTATCAAAATATAGCTTTTGGAATGAACTGATGCTGCTGGTTTGGCTTTTCGATCCAACTTTTAAATTAATGTTTTTCAGTATTCTCTTCCATTGAAAGTTGAACTGAAGCTAAGTGTAACGAAACATCTGTGTCTAAATTAGTGTAATTTTTCTCCAGTTATGGAAAGAACAGTAGTTACAAGTGGTAACAAGTAGTTACAAGTAGACCAATGTATTTTACAGCTATCTTCTATCTTACATATTCTATCCACAGATAAGTGAGAAAAATACACAGAGTTGTACTACTGAAAAGGCAATATCTGAAAGCACCAAAAAAAAGTGTTGCTGTATTAATCAAAGAATAATTTAATTCTGTGCTAATAACAATTTAGAAAACAGAAAATGAAGTTAGAACATTTGTGAAATTGTCATCCATTATACATACTAATTGACAGTGCACTCCAGGAATTAATTGATATGAGCATGGGACCTGGCAGTTATGGCAGATAGCGATGCTCTTCTCTGAGAAGAGGGAACACGCAGTCCTAGTGCAAGATGACAGCATTCTCGGGCTCCTTGTTGAGCAGTATGAATTGATTTTTCAAATGCATCATTTACCCTCGCAAAGAGCCATTGGAGATCCTTGGATCAGGCCTGAGAGCAGTTAGGTATTCGCTGTCTCAATTTCAGCCCAAATGTAACGTGCAAACGGAAGAGTTCATTGGGAATGCATTTGGCAGCCCTGGGCAACCAGCTTTTCCCAAAATGAGGCCCTGTGGAAAGCTGTTTTCATCTTCCCAAGCCACTGGCCTTATGGACTTCAGCGCAAATAAGTTTCCAAATAATGAATCTGCAGTTCAGTTTCTGGCCAAGGCGAACGAGCACACGTTAACTCATTCAGAAAGGAGATGAAAAGCTCACATTCAGGATGCATTAATCTGAAAACAAGTGTACTTTTGTGTCTGGGGAGTATTATTTTCATTGCCATCAATTTAGAACATAGATAGACTGTGATTCTAGCTTCACTATCAGGTTGCCCCGCAGGCTGAGACCCCTCCCCAGGCCACTCTATTTAATTTAGACTAATCTAAAGCTAAGTGAAACTTTGTACCCTCTCTGATTTCTCCGTATGATGGGGAACACTCTGATTTCCCCTTTCCCAGTGACCTGCTCAGAGCGGCTGGGGAAACGGGGGTAGGAGAGGTACACAGAAAAGTGACCCCCAGGTAAGGGGGATCGTTATTTGTGCCAGCTGACAACCTATTAACAGATGGCAAAAGTGTTCAACCACTTCTTCCCTAGCAGTTGTTCTGTTAGTTTGAATTTTCCTTCACTTTTACACTAGTCTTTTGAAGGTAGTCTTTGGTACATGAATTTTTCAATGCGTTGCATGTATCAACAGAGATCCAGTACTTAATGCTTCTCTTACACAATTCTTGTGCTCTTACATTGCAGAGAAATTGGATGTGGCAGGAATTGGGCCCTGTATTTTTCATGTTGGTTTGTTGTGGGTGGGTTTTTCCATGAAATAAAATTCTCAGTAGGCTGAAGGAAGGAGTCAACAAAACAGGACTCTGATTCTCATAGGCAGATGCACTGAGGAAAAAACGCATCCCTCATTCTCAAGCTTCTTTCAGAAGAATTTAATCCTGAAAGGGGAGAAGGGGTCTATGTGCATGTGTGGGACTTTGCATGAACATGCATAGCACAGAGGTGAGCCTTCATGTTTACTGATACTTTCATGAAACATGCAGTGAGCAGCGTATGGTTATGTCTCATAGTTGTTGCACAGAGTCTGATGATAACGAACTTTACACCATTTGCAATCTTTTTTCTAGACAAATTTTCATCTACTACAGCTGTGCAGGTCCTTGTGAGATTTCGTGACGTCAATTATCTACATGAGAACCTGTTTTGGGCAGCATCTGATATCAAGACGACTTCAGCATCTTTGCTACATCTTCCCTTCTCATCCTCACGGAATTCTCTCTGATAGATTCTGGCCATAGTTTCTGATAATTGGGGTTGGTTTGTTTGCTTTTTTTTTTCTTTTCTTTTTTTTTTTTTTTTTTTTTAACCTGCCGTGATTACTTTCTGTGCATAAGCCAAGTGAAGAAAAAAGATTCTGCCCAGTAATGGTCCTCAACTGGCGAGCACTCAGCAAGCAAATCAGCAGGTTCCTACACATAAAGAATCAGGTTGTCATTCTGTTTGGGCTCTTAACTTCTTATTCGAAGAAGTAATGAGATGCAACTGCCTGTGACTCTTAATCTTTTATAAAGCGAAATTTTGGGTCTCTGCTCATGGGCAAGAAAAATGATCTGCAGCAGTACTAAATTTAAATGTGTTAATCAGTAAATTTGCATTACTCTGCCAATAACCAATGAATAAACAAAAGTGAACAAGAAATGAAAGCTAGTCTGAGCCGTGCTTGGAAAATATCTTAAAACACTACTTAAAATGGAACAATTTGGAAATATTCAGCAGGTCTTAAAAGGTACCGCTAAAGTATCAGAATTTTCCTGAAGTCTTTGACTTCAGTGTTTCCATGAAAAAGGTGTTAGATGTGATGAAATTATTCAACTTATTAGTTCTAATTGACCTTGAATTTTTACAACCTTACTCTCTCGTAATTGCAGCTGGAGGAGTTCAGAGGAATGATTTCAAATCTAACAAGTTTCATCAGATTAATGATAGAACTGATGAGCTCCAGATCAAATCTGTAGGATGGAAGGTGCTGGTTTTCAACAGAGCAAGGGGGAGATATGTTATAGGGAAGAGAGGTCTTAAATTTACCTCCTGGGTGCTCTCCTGGCAGTGTTTCTGACCATTGTTTCATAGCAAGAGAAGTGCCTGGGGTGCAAAGCTCTTGAGGCAGTTTGGATGCAAGGGGCGCATGCAGTCCAGTCATCTTTTTCTGACGGTTGTTCAGACACGTTCCACAAACATGGCAGAAACACCTGCACATCAGGAATTTTCTTCTTCCCTTCATCAATTGGAGGAAAAATATAATTTTTGTTTGTCCTGTCTAATATAACTGTGGATCAATCATCTCAATGTCCTCATAGATAATTATTTCACCTATATTCTTTATCTCATTTTGGTGTAATGAGAAAGATCGTGGACAGACAATTAGCAGCAACCATGCTGCTCATTAAAATGAAAAGGGCCTGATTATGTTTCTCAGAAACGATTGTGTTTTTCTGTTTTAGAGATGCAATGCAAAAAAAGTCAGCAAAAAAACTCTTATTTTTGTCTGGTGGCTCACAAAACTTGCACGAACAAGACTTTTATGTGTGTGAAACTGCCAAACTGGAGCCAGGGTTGGAACTCTCAAGGGGCTGAACATTGAGCAAAAGAGAGAAATGAAAGAGCTGAGTTACTACACTGAGAAACATATGTGCTGTACTTCCACATTTACCAATGTTCAAAAGATTTTTCTGATATGTAGCTGCTCTCTTGAAAATTATCTACATGGTTGTCTGGAGTTGTAACGTATCTGCAGGAGCCATTTTGGCCTGTCAGGTAAATTTTACAGCGCTGCAAAGAAATTTATAAATGGGTATTTATCTCTTAGATGGAAACCACTTCGGAGGAGCTCTACCAGCCTAATGGGTGAATAACAAGCTGTTTGAAAACTATTTGTATGTATATGCCCAGGACAGCAAAGCAGCCTTTCTGAAGTAGAGTACTTTTATTATCCTTCACGCTTTTTTCTTAAAAAACCCAAGAAATTATCTTGACACAACAATAGTGTTGTCTCACATAGTGAAGCCAGGAAATTCAAAGTTATGGCTGACACTGATCCTAATTCATGCAGCTGACAGCTCTTAGCCTAATCAACCATTTCACCACTACCATCTCAATTACCTGAAATCTTTTATTTCAGTGACTAATGTGTGCTTAAATTAACCAAGCATGCTACACTGGCAAATCCTCCTGCATGTCCTCTCCACTCCCATAGAAGTCAACAGACATCAAACAGTCTTTCCTGGGGAAAGATTAGTTTCTCCATGGCAGAAACCATAAATAGTTCCTCCAACTTCAAGAGAATTAGCTGGGGTTTATAGTGGTGTATTTGCAGAGATTTTGGCCTTTTATCTTCAAATGGAGAGTTCTGCATTGTGGTAAGAAATAACTAGGACTGCTTAACTCTTCTCCCATTTCATTTTCCCAGGTGTATCTATTTGATCAGTTTTTCGTATTTAAGTATGCAGCATTTCTTTTATGTTGCGAGAAAACTACATTATTAAAGGATAGAAGAAAACTAGTGTCAGAAACAAAGGAAACAAATTTACTTGAATTATACTGTAAAGAGTGTGAAAGGAATGTCTACAAATACACATAAAAACGAGGCTGCCTAAAAAGTGCATTAAGGGTTGATGAAAACATTGCTGATATCAATGGAAATTGTTCACGTTGGCTTTGGTGAACACTGAGTTTGACATTTGTTTTGCAGCCTCCAAAAGATGTCGAGATAGGGCTCTTGCACCTTGGTGCCCGTGGAAACCACTCCGGAGCCCGCAGATTCCAAGGCAGGTACAAGCAGTAAGGACACCGGCTCCGGGCGGTCATTCATCCCCCTCCCCATCCCTCCTGCTGTCCCCAGCCCTGCTGCGGCAGGATTCTCCAGCCTGGATTGAAAACTCGGTGAAATCTATTTTGTAACAGGCAGATGAGGCTCTGGAGCAACTTCTGCAGAGTCCTACTGCTCCGACTCCTGTAACGTCTGTGGAGCTCTCCTGGTCTGTAGCAGGGGCAGTTGGCCAGAGCCAAGGTTCACCCTTCTGGTAAGTGCTCCAAAGAGGAGCAAATGAAGCTTCCACCTTTCTGTGCCTCCATGCTATTTCCCTGTTCCCTCCTCTTCCACTGACTTTCCTCTGCGGGTCAAGACGACACCCGAACCTTCTCTAATCATGGCCTTTCTCGTTCCAAATGGACAGTTATGTGTTGTTTATGTATTCTTCCTGTCTACCCTTTCTACTTTTCTTTCAGGTAGCTCTATTAGTTGCTATCACGTGGGTTTTTTCCCATAAATATTCTCTTTCAGCTCTTGATACCTCTTTTTGTTGCCAAAGTCATACATTTTGTCCCTTCTCACAGTAATCTCATGACCTTCAGGTAATATACAGTACTAAAATAGATCAAGTCCTTTCTCTCTCCTCGGCCAGCACCTAGTTTCCAGCCCTGCTAACATTGTATGCCTGGGGTCAAGTTAAGATGAGTTCCACAGAAGAGATATTTCTTTCTCTTTGGTAATTTAAGATTGAGCTTGAGAGCCAAGGGTACAATACTTCAAGAATAGCTCTTCATGTAACAAATCCAGTTTGACTGTCAGGAGCACAGAGTAACCTTCTAGCATTTTGTCAGAGACTCAAAAGTATACTGAAAGGGTGAAAATGATGCTTCTACAATCAGAGTCTTAAAATACAAGCAGTTGACTTGTTTTTTCTTTTCTTTAATTTGCTCTCCATGTGGCATACAAGGCTGCAAATAAATGAAAACTGAGCTTGATGGCTGAATGGTGTGGCACTACTTGCTTTTAATACTATTGAAATTAAAACTCAGAGACAAAGTAAAAGAGAAGGGCGTGAAGCTCAGCATCTCATGTCTATAAATATCAGAGCTCCCTTGAGGATGGAATTTTCATCACGTGAGAAATCCTGAAATCTCAAAACTCAGTCACATCATCAAAATTCTAATTTGGTGGTGAAAGCAATCTCTGTTCAGGTCCCTCTGTTAAAAATGCCCATGCTGTCGCTGCTAGCACTTTTTCCTATACACAGGACCTGCTTATCAAGTCCTTTCATCTCGATCAATGGGCGTGTAAGGTGACTGAGAGCAGTATCTGTGATTTATAAATCAATAATAGCTAATTTACCTATATGCAAAAAATATTTTTATTTGTCTCATAAGGGATAACCCATGGAGAAAAACATGCTTCTCTTCATCATGACATGCACCGACTTTAAAAGCTTGACAGCCTACTTGGTTCCTCACCATTCTACAACCCAAATTGCTTTCAGCCAAACTCTGTGTCCAAAGTCATTTTCTTTCACCATGAAATAAAAATTATGCTCCATGCGAACAAAAGGACTTTTGCCAGTTATGCCACTAGAGGATCAGGTCCCCGTACTTTTACATCTGCTTTACCATTTTAAATAATCCAAAAGTTTAGATCTATCCAAGGGAAAATTTCATTTAAAAGTCCAGGAACAGCCTTAAATAATTTTCTACCTGAATAGGGGCATATGGATTTTTTAAAGTCAAATAATGTATTTTGCCATTTTAGATAAAATGCCAGCTGTTGTAATGAAATAGGACAGTGAGAGAGACATTAGGAATACCTCTTTCTTAGCTGTCCTACCCATGAAGCTGTTACTACAGTGCTAGCCAGTGCTGTCACGATGGCTCCAAGTGGAAAATGTACCAACGTGGCACAACTGGTGTTGTGTTAGTAAATACTATGTGCATGTTATATTTGATTTTCTAAGAAGGTCTAAGAGGAAGGAGGGTATTCGATGGAAATTATGTTTAGTCCTGAACTTACCTTCACATTGTGGAAGAATGAAAATTAAAGCTCACCTAAACATAGAAGGAAATGCAGCCAATCACAGCTGCAGGATTAGTAAAAAGTGTTAAAAATATTATATGAAAGTTTTAATTACACAGAAAAATTATAAAATGCCCAGTAATTACAGTATATTGATTCCATTTTTTTTCTTGAAATGCTAAAACTATTTCAACACACACAGAATCAATAAACATAATTAAAATATGAGCTCATCAAAACAGTAATTAAATGTACTTAACAGCTTTTGTGGCTTTTCTCCATATGGTTACTGTGGGAGTGTGAATCTGGCTTGCTAGATAAATGTAACAAAATAAAGTGAAAGCCTGGGAAAAGATTACTGTGGTATCATAAGCAAATACAATAAAGTCTAGCTCTATAATAAGTTCCAATAAATCAAAAAGTTGACAAAGGAAGCAGTGTTTACAATTATTAGAGAGAAATTCTGGATGTTTTATATTTTTGTGGGATTAACACTATCATGGACTTAATATAGAAGCCAAATCAAATCTTTCTTCCATCATTAAAGCTGTTCTACAAGAAGACTTTCCGTTGAATGAAAGATATTTGGGAACGGTATGGGCTTGCTGGTGTTGGTGACAAATGACTTGACAGCTGTCATTCAGGGGGCAATTCAGCTCAAGGACCTAATACAGCTGCTTTGAGTTGCCCTGTGGAGCAGCAAATCTCTCTTCAGCGATTAGATAAAGCAGCATGACTGCCAAGCAGAAAGTAAATTAGGTGCTTAAAGCGGAGTGTGTGAATACCTCTTCTCCATCCTTCTCCCTTCCTCCTCCCTGGGTACATGTGCAGTGTCAAAAAAAAAAAAAAAAAATCAAGGGACAGCACTTAAAAAAAAAAAAAAAAAGATGCACATCTCTGGAACTGATTTCTTCAGAAAACACCATGGGCATTTATAGGCTACGCAGCTCCTCCTCCTCCTCTGCTGCCTTTTCTGGAGTCCTCACCATCGCTCTCTGCCTAGTCTTTCAAGACCCTTGGGAAATATGGCATTTAAACACCATTTTTGCATCACTGCCATAATAGGCACATGCAGATCACATGCAGTGCATGTACCTTACATGTTGCCTGGATATAAATAAGTTTGTACAGGTGCTGAGGAAAACCTTACCACCCTGTACTCCATTGATTGAACTGACATTGTCACTGATTTATTAAGGTATGAAAATAATCAGGGTAGATACTGTGTAGTAAAAAATATTAGAAGTGTGACGATGTGGTGACACACCATATCTGTAACCAAAAAAATGAGATGATAGATTTATTTTTCTAGTGCCCAATGCACAGCCAGTATTGATGACATTGGCTGTATAAATGAAGTTATTGCTACCTCTTGTTTTCCATAACCACCTTTTGACCTGAAAAAACAAGTACATTTCAAAATGTGATCTATAGCCGTTTATTGCAGAGATATTCACAATTTTCTCAATAACTTATGGCCACCTCACGCCTTAGTGTTTTAAAAATTTAAGCATTCATTTTAAAAGCTTTGTCTAAATCCACCCCCAAATCTCTAAAGCCAACTAAACCCAGAGAAAGGAATAGACAATATATTACAATTTCTTACACATTTTTCCAAAACCAATCACTAGAGCTTTTTCTCACCCAGATCAGGCCTCACCCTACAATGTATGTACTTCTCTGTCACCTCATAGGCTGAGAAAAAAAAATGCTTTAAGCTTGTGAAGCAGAGCAAAAAGGTAAATAACTCCTTTAAGTCAGTAACTCCTTTAAGAAACAGCAAGATTTGGTAGCTAAGTAGGTGTTGTTAAGGAGGGAATCCTATTACGGTTGTAAATACCCCGTCTCTCCCTTCCTCCTAGCAGAAGGCCCAGAGAACAGGAACCCATGACACAGCAGATCTGAATCCCCATCCCATTTTTAAGTATTAGTATACTTCGGGAGTGCAGGAAGGTACTAGTGCTTGTGTATTTGCTGCCTTCAGTCCTTTCTCCCTTGCCAGCTTTCTTTCCATCTTTGTCACTATCTACAGATGTTAAAAAAAAAATCCCTCTTTTTTTCTTGAAATGACTCGTCATTTTTTTCCTTGTTCTTGAAAGCATGTAATCTTTCTATAAATAGGACCTGGACCACAACTCCTGAAATTCCAATTCCTCTGACCTTTTAACAGTTTTACATAGGACTCAAATTGTGGGACTAGAGTTAGTGTTATTCCCTAATGAGAGAATTACATTGTATTAAGTTCCTTTACTTTTACCACATGAGCTAATGAAAAGGCCACTTTTTTCCCAAAGGTAGCTGGTTGCTCTAAAGATGCAGATAGAAGTATATAGCTCTCACCCCAGAAGTATTTACACAAATCTCAAATCCTTCAAAATCCTATTAACTTTATCAGAATAAAGCACTAAGTCTATTGACTACTGTTTGAAAATTGGTCAATATGTTTCTGTCTTTAGCCACCTTTTAGAAAATTTGAGCCAGCACTTTTACACCTGAAGAACAGGGTACACTAATCTGTTACGGGGCCTTGATATAAATTGTTTCCTGCTTTTAACTGAGTAGAGCATCCTATTGCCTCTTCTGGATGGTGCTACGAATTTATTAGAATCTGCATCCAGTTTCCTCATCTTGTATTATGTTGCCAAGTAGGAGACAAAATGTCTAGTAATTAAGGCTGCTTTTAAAGTTGAAGATGGCCTTTTAAAAGGCCATGACTGAAATGGAAGATTGAAGACAAAAATATCTTTAACGAAAATAATCAAAAGAAAAAAAAATAAAAGGTTTATTTTAGACTTGGCCTGAATATTGAATTACAATGCATTTAAAATATTCAGCAGGCAATAATAGCTAGGAAACAAATATCTGGCAAATTAGGCACTGCAATCCATAGCAGGGAGCTTCATCACCCGTAGAAATAAGTTTTGCAGGCGCATTGATTTTTTTTCTCCATAATCAGCCAGCTAGATATAAGCCTACTTCATCTCACGAGCATACATTGTCATAGGAAAATCTGTTTAGTGGTCTGTGCTGTCTGAGTAGGTATGAACAAGTAGTAAGTATCAGCGTAGGAAATAAAAAGTTAATTTAAAAAAAAAAAACAGCAACCCAACCCTGCAGTGTATTACTGCATTGTGAGAGGGACACAGTAAGATCAGGTTAATCTACCGCCTTTCGCCATTGGTAATTCTGTTTGATTTTGCATAGCCCCCGATGGCACAGGCTGTGGCCGATGCCTGATTTGCAGAAGATGGTAGGATCCCAGCAAGTTTTCCTGAAGTTCCCATAGGGTAGGGCCAGCCTGATGGAAGACACGCACGTGGCCATTTTCACCACTGCCACCGTTGACATCAGTAGGGTTGTTTGGCCCACAGCATGCCATACTGAATTAGGCCAGGTTTTAGAATTTTTGATTCAGGTATCTCATGATCCCTTTTTCTTTTGTAAGGTAGTTTCTTTGATAGGGCTACATCTTGTGTTGCTGTGTGCTTTTGTCCCTGCAAGGATGCATCTTCTTGGTGGTGGAGTACAGACACGTAAGGGGCTGCCAAACCCCTCTTTTTATGGAGCACCGAGGCACATCTTTTATCAGTAATTTTTCACAAAACAGAAATTAAATATTTAGATTCTGTAATGCTGCAGTGATTTGTTTGGTTAGAAATGCCAAAGTGAACTTTTTGATGCTTCTTAATTAGGAGGTTTTACACCTTTTCCATTAAATGATTTTTTAAATATTACAAGTTGTTATATTCCTTATTTGAGACAAAATGAAGGTTAGCTTTGGTGTCTCACAGGACAATAATTTTTAGTACCTGACTTCTGTCTGTCTTTCAGTGGTGCTGGCAACTGGCATAAACCTTGAAGCAAAAGGTTTAAACATAAATAAGGTTTGTGCAGAGCTTTTACGTAAGATGGAAATGGTGGAGAACAGTAGCTAACACTGGGACAGAAAAGATACAGATGTAAAAAAACTGTGACTTTTCTGGGAGGGAATGAAAGTTGTTATGGTATGCTACTGGTTTTTTATGCCTATTTCCTATTTTCTGACAGTCTGAAGAGAACATGGTTAGGCATTTCCAAGCCTTATGCTTTCTAGTAAAATATGTATTCTGTGTTTTTTAAATATGGATTTGTTTTCTTTTCTCTGAAAAACTGAAACCTGACTCTTTCTAAATCTGTCATATAGGTAAGAAAAAATGAAGAACAGCTGTCCATTTTAGAAGGGAAAAAATAATAACATAGCAATAAAGCTCTGATATTTGGAAAAAAGTGTAGTGAGCATGTATAGTGCGTTAATGTCTTATGAATTTGAGCACACACACGTAGCTAAACGCAGGCCCAAGTTTTGACCCTGGACCTCTCGCGGCAGAGGCTGCTCTCCCCAATGTCTATACAAACGTGTGCTCCTCCATGCATGACTGGTCCCATTGGCTTCAAAGACACTACTCATGGGAGTAAAGTTACTCATGCATTTAAGTGCTTGCTGGATTCAGGCCAAAAGCTTAATCTTTTCCATTTAATACCCTTTTCCTAAACTGATAACAGTCTTCAAGTTTTCAGTATCATGTGCAGAAGTTTAAATAATGTAGAACCAAAGAAAAAAAGTGAAATAACAGTATTGTAATTCAAGGAGTATCATGAGATAAATAGCATAGCACAAGCACAGTTTTCTTAGTAGTAAATAGTTATCTGGAAGGCTGCCGTATGTTACTGGTCTGAAGGCACTTCATGTCTCTCAAGTTCTGAAAAAGCAAGGCAGGGAGGATGGGCAGCTCTAAAAAGGCAGGTACAGTGTAAAGCAAAGTGTAAAAGATCATATTTTATCTGAATTGACAGAGTAAACTTGTACTGCTCTTGAAACTCAGTACAACAGGGCAAAAAATTTCATTGGTCGTGTACAGAATTTTGGCAACAAATCCATAAATATGCTTTTGATTGTTGGGGGTTTTTTAATTGTTTTGATTTTTCATCAATGGTGGATGTTTCCAATCTATTCCAGTTCTTGCACTAGTCTCCCTATGATCTTACCTTCCTTTTTATTGCAGATGAGCTCTGAATGTCATTGCTAACCTCTGTTAGAGGTGTTTCATTCTTTCCCCTATTAGGTCCTAAAAAAGGATAATATATATGCAAAATGATGTTCCATTTTCTAGAATGTGTTTGGTTGGGTAACATTATTTATATAAACGCTGTTCACATGCATGTTAGGGTAGGCAAAATCAAAGAAGTGCGCTTTACACCTGGAATGGAAAGTATGTAGGGTTTATATGATATTTATTTCCTTTGTCTTGACTGGTCCTTCACAAGACAAGATGTGGAGGGAGCTGCTCTCTGCAGTACAGGTAAGCTTTGATTAGGAGTCGAAAAGTTCCCCTGTCCTTAAGAGTGGGAGTGTTGATAACCTCATCCTGCAGCTTCCAAAGATCTTTCAGACACACCAGGCTTCTTCTACCTCTCTCCCTACAGACAAAGACCATGAATTTTACTAGGTATTTTCTTTGAGAGGAGTCTAGAGAAGGAGAGATTTGATGGGCTCGGAGAAACCTATCTGCAGTAATAGTCAGAGATGGATTTTCATAAGGACTGATGGCTTTTTGCCCAGAAATGCTTCACTGATATAGCCCAGACAGGGACTTTTCCCAAGGGAAAAAGAGCAGGCACAAAGAGAGGGGGAGGAGATAGAGAAGAAAAGGGGGGGGGAAATCTCGTCCGTTTTGAAATTTTTTGAGAATCAGATGGTATGTCTCTGGGTTTTCCTCAAGGGAGAAAGGGGAAAGTAAGAAATGAAAGTTAGATGCTAGCTGAAATTGTTATTATAGCAATTTTGCAATTCTAGTTTCATTATTTATCAACATTAACAATAATGATAATCTTTGGGGGGAAAGAAATTGAGTAGGTATATTTTGAACACGTGTGAGCTGTATGAAAATATTCAGGTCTATAAAGTACAATATTGATATTTCATCTTTTAAAAATATACTTGTGTTACTGTGCTGCATAGTTTTCAAGTAGACTAACTGCCTTATTCTTGCATAGTTGCATCCTGAAGTATCATGTTAAAGAACATGTGGCTGAGCAGCTTCTCTCTGAACAAATATGGAGCTGGTGGAGTATGAGGATGGGTAGTACAAGCAGCTATGTGAGGAAAAAATGGTTAAAAGAGACCACGGAGGTGGGAATTTCCACCGTCCCGGTGAAGGGAATGGATGAAAATCCCAGCAGAGCAGGCATGGTGGAAATAGTCTCTGGGGACAAATTCTAACGTGTAAATATGGCATGTTACTGAACAAGCCAAAGTGAATTTAAGTCAACAATATCTCTACTAGGTTTGGTATCAGACCTGCCTGCGTAAGGGAGAAGAGTGCTGAGACCCTGTGGTATCCCAAAGGTGTTAGAAAAGGGAAACTATTGGTATAAATATAGAAATTCAACACCAGAAACAAAATACTGACCTAATCAGTGAAATGAGCATCAAAATCAGTCTTCATGCTAAAGCTTTAAGGGTCTGGCATATCAAATACAGCATGAATATCTTCAGGAATATGCCAGAAGCTAATTGGTTTAAGAAATCTGGCTGTATATAGGGACCATTACTCATAGATATCACGTTTTTCTGTTGCACAAATTATCTACAGTGCTCATGGTGTCTGCTCAAGGAAAAGTTTATTTTCATTCAGTCTTTTCTTTCCCCCTGACCTCAAAGGACTAATTAATAAAGTATTAGCATGTTTCTAAAATATGACTGAATTCATCTTCTTAAGAAAATGTACTGAAGAATGTACCCTATTATTAGAAATGACAGGATGTATATAGGGCCATATGTTTTCAAAGGGTTTTCTGTCAGTGTTAATCAAAACGTTAGAGAACTTATGAACATACTGAGCAGCACGTCAACCATATGGACAATATCTTCCCTTTAATAGTGAGAATTTGAATTAATAATAAACACTGGAAAGTAACCTCAAATGAGACAGAAACAATAATATTAAGGCCAGCAAAAGCATAATATCACATCAGCCTGAAGACTCCGGGGTATTTTTTTTTTTAAAATCCTATTGTGTGTTAAATCCTGGTCATGGAACTACATTCATTAATTTTTCTTAGTTTAGCTTGGAAAGGTAACTCCAAAGATGCAGTTTATTTTTACTGAGTTTTGTACAGGACAGAGTTTGGCTCTTATAGCATGCATCAGTATCACGTGTTTGTCCGACTGGTAGATGTACATTCATTATAGCAGTCTATTTGTTATTGAAAAGGCATTGGAATATTTGCTTGGTGACACATCTGTGCACAAATCATTTCAGGGACTATACAAACAGCTGCAGGAAGAAAACGGAGTTTGTTTCTAAGTTTACTAACCTGGAAAATGGATTGAGACTACATTATTTTGAAGAAACCTCCAAGGGCTCAACTTCAGAAACTTACCCGCTTTTACAGATGGTGAACTCTCTGAACTAAGAATTGAGAAACCTGCTTGAGAGAAAATTAATGTTTTAAGTGCAGTTATATGCTTCTACATCACTTACGGGAGCACAGAAGGGATAAATCCGTCAAAAAGGCAAAAATTTTAGTTAGTAAGTACACTAAGTCCTGCCTGTGTGCTCACAGTTGCCTGCGAGCACACAACCACATGCATTCCAACTGTGTCTCCAAATCCAGCCCTTTTGACCGAAGGCAGCTCTGCAGCCGGGGGCTGAGCTGTGACCAAGACAGGGCTCGCTTTCCTGCTCCGTTATACGGGAATTCTCCTTTTCCTCTCCGGGAATCACTACTTGCTCCTTGGCATTGCCCAGAGCTGCTAGGTGCCACTGAACACCAACGCAACAAACACGGGGAACTCATTACGTCGCCAGAAGACATCAGGAGGGTTTAAGCCTGTTGCCCCTCTGCCTCTGGACCCCCAGGCTCAGCCCCCCCCCCCAATTTCACACCAGCCTTGCTCCCCGGCCCCCAGCTGCCTCCAGCAGTTGCTGCTCTGCCTCAGGCGGTGACATTCTCACCACCCGATCGCGACTGGGAAGGTTTTATTTTCACTGATACCAGTCCTGGTTTATTTTCTGCTTAGTTAAATACAAAGTTACATTTAGATATTTGACTACTCGCACTGAGACATAAAGCCTTGAGCTGCTGATAAGCACAATCCAGCCTTGGCAGGGTGAAAACCTGAATCTTCTAACAGAGATAGGGAGACGAGGAAATACAACGTTAAGTCTTTGAAGCTATAAATTGAGATCTCCCTATTATATAGTGATGGTTTTTATTGGTAACTATCCATCTGCATCAGTTCCCGGCTTAGGAGTGAGTATTTTCCTCTGACATTTCTGTTTTCATTTTCCCCTTGAGTCCATTCTTGCTTTCCAACTTCCCTTTCTGATGCTGGTTGAAAAGCATGTTATTATGGATAGCACCTTCTGGCAGGTAGATATTCTTCCACCTGCTTTTAGCTTTATTTTTGGCGTAGCCACAGAGGACCCTGTGACAAGGAGCAGAGCTCAACCCTCCCTTCCCCTCCGTGCTATTCCATCAGCTCCCGTAATTTTTCTGCCAGTATTTGCTCTGCTATTCAATAGCCTGTGACTCTCCTGCAGATCTGAGGAGTTTCTCCTGCACCTGGAAATCAGTATCCACCTGCAATTTATTGGTAGAAAATATATATCAGCTTTAATTTTTTCCCTGTTTCAGGTGAAGATTAAGTACCAGGACCCCGACACATAACGTGCCAAAAGTCCGCGCTTTACCGTGTAACCTCCGTTGCCTACTGCTGAGAGGTGGAGGAAACGCAACCTCTGATCGACCTGCTGAGGACACCATACCTGCAGGGTGTAGCTGCTGTAGTGACTTTTATTTTAGAGCTGGTTCACCGGGCACCCTCCCAACGCACTCTGATCCAGCCGCCTGCCCAGCTCTTGAGAGCCTCCTGCAACCATTCTGTTCTCCTTATGGCCAAAGGTTTTGGCTTCCCAGGCCCTTTTTGTTTCTAGCTTCTCCCTTTTTCTTCTACACTCTTCCGCCAAACATCATGGACTACAGCTTCTCTCTTTCTGGAGGAGCAACATTTTCCTCCTCCAGATGTTCCATTTCTTTCAATTGCTAGGCACAATCTTTCAAAGGCCTTTCTTACATCTTTAGAAGACAGCGGTCTGGTTCTTCTGCATATCTTCTGTGGCAGCATCGTCTGAAGGCTGTAAGCTGTCCTGAGGCCAGGCCAGCGTCCCTGCTCGGCACGAGCCTCCAGTTGGGCTCACCGGGCTGCGTCAACATCGGTGGAGATTCTGTACAGACAGCTTATGCACCTTCACAGATCCCTCTTCTCTGGTGTGTCCCAGGAGCCCTTAGATACTTTAAATACTTCACTTCTGCCACACAAACTATGAGAAAGAGTCCGAAAACCGGCATGTAGCTCCCATCAGCCTTCTGTCGAGCAGATGTTCGGCTATGGGAGTGTTGCATGAGGCATTGTACTGATGCTGAAACTAATTCGTCTTGCCTCCAAATCACAAGAGGAGGTGTTAAAACCTAGATAAACAAATAAAATATAGCCACTAGTCAAAAGAGAGAAGGGGTGGGGGAGGAAACATGCTTGTTAAAACTTCCAGGCACCCTGGCAATTAGTCTCACAATGGCATAATCCTGATGAGCTTTCACATCTCCTATTACATTTGGTACATTGTGTTTGTTAGCATTTTACTCCATCTGCTTCTATACAGTCTCCATCAGCTGAAGGAGGATATTGTTACTCCAGTCATTAATTGTTGATGATCCCTTTGCTTGTGGTAGGTATCCGTTATGTTAACTGTTACTTTTCCTCCTCACTCTTGGAAGTGCTTTTTCCCCCACTAGCATCCAGGCATTTGCTAATAATAAAATTACTGCTCGCTTTATTAACATGTTGACAACAGCATGACTTTCAAGTTCTGTAAAATATGTTGGTTAGTCTTCATTGCATTTTGCCTGAATGGAATAAATGATTTTTTTTTCCAGTATGATATTCATTTTTTAAATGCAAGAACTTCTGGGATTTACTGATCAACTGTCCCTCATTAGAAGGGATATCTCTTATTTTCAGACCAAATCTACTCTTATTCTTCTAAAAGAAAATACTATGCTTTCATTTTCCTTAAAGCCAGTTAGTAATAGATTTGAGTGGATAAATGTATTTGACATCCTTTGCCATTCCATTTCTCTTTTGCCAGCAGTGCCAAACAGACTGTGAAAAAGAGAATTAATTCATTATGCCAAGATATTCATGAAGTTCTCTAAGCTTCTGATTCTTGGACTACAGGTCATTAGCAATCATTAATTTTTAAAGCTTTGGGTGATGTCCTCTGAAGCAGATATCATATGAAATAAACAGATCTAATAATGTGGTAGTAGGATGAAGTTTGGGCAGATGTAAGTGTATGGAAAAGCAGAATTTCAGCTGTGCAAAGATATTTAATGTAAACTGAGGCAGTGCTTGGCTTTAGGCAGCTATACTACTACTGCATGCATAGCACAGGGTACGAGGATTATCATTGTCGACTCTAAAGACCAACAAGGTGGTCTTCTGCATCCTTCTACTTTTGTGCTCCAAGCAGCCACAAAGTGACAGTTACCTTTTATATAGCTTTTGCCCAGTCACATCATGGTCAGAGAGAGCCTACAGCTGTCTGCAAGAGGTCCTGCAGACAGATACGTTCATCGCCTGAAATCCCTTTTTTTTTATGTTTGAGTGTAGAACATTTTGTGGTTTTCCTTTTTCCTTCCTAACAAATACACACATCCCTCCCCATTTAAGAGTTAAACATGCCTGGACTACCCCAATAATGACTTTCCTTTTGATGTTTCCATATAATGATTAACCCATATTAATATGTAGTGCTCCTAACCTGAGAAAAGATATGAGAGCTCAGGATTGTTTGAATGCCAACTAGAATATCTGTGTTAATAGTCAAACCATATGTCCTCCTAGAAGTATGGTGTTGATTGCGACCTCAGAAGAAATCAGGCCTGCTTATGGCAAATATATGGAATTGATTAAATGAATAAATAACCCTATTATTTAGTTTTGCATAAAAATATGTGGGACCCAGGTCAAAGATAATCCCTAATTTTTCTATGCATAATAGATTCCAAAGTGTAAACATTACCAGTAGCATGAACCAGACTAGATGCTTTAAGTCAACAGTCAAAGGTGCGAGTGTAAACTCAGAAATATTGATAATGTTTGTGAATAACTTCAGACTAAATTATACTGGAGTTCCCAAGCTGATATGAGTGCATCTGTTGTTTTAATACTCCAGTGTCTGTTATATATATGAGTTCAAAGACTGACCACAGGCTTTGCGTTGGAGGTTTCTCTGTAATATTTGACATCTTTGCTTAATTTCAGAGCCTCAGCTTCTGTGTCAGAATACCATAATTTACCGAGGAGCTGAAGTAATATTTCCCTTCAGCCCCTACCCAGGCACTTTGTATTTTCTGATCACGATCCTTTCCATACTTGATTTTCTTTATTTATTTTTTTTTAGCTTTGGTGCAGAGGTTCTGAGCCATAAAGATTAGAGTCTGCAGATCTGATCTTTCTTCCCCTGTACAGTTCTGTGCTGGGCAGCGTGGGAGGAAGGTCCTGCTCGTAAGAGCTCACAGAGTGGGACTGGTGGGCAGCAGGGGTACAGGAGGTTAAAGCACCTTCCTAAAAATAGCGGGACGAATGACTGTCTTGTCTGAAAACATAAGCCTGTTGTGGGTTGCATTGCATTTGCCTGGATTTTGCCCTACGTGCCACAGGCTGAATTATGAATAAAACGTGAAACTTTGATTTTGTGATGAAGCCACTAAGAGACTTTCAGTCCAACTCTCCACTTCTCAGATTAATTATGAGTATAATAGGTGTAAGACTAGCAGAACACCTATACGTTACCCTACTTGGAAGAATTTTGTTGCTAAGCCGTGCATGCTGCAAATGGCCTTCATCCCCGGACTCCATTGTGTTCTGCTGTATCTGTGACACAAATCCAAACTTCCCAGCTGCTTCCTATATGTGTAATGATCTCAGACTCAACCCTCACACTGCAATGTTGTGTTTGATGAACTTCAGGTTTGAATTCTGAACGGAGCAGCTCTTCGCAATTGGATCTTTTATCTGCTAAATGCACAGGGGTGAAAAGAAAGCAGTGCATCTGGTAATGCACAGAAAGCAGACCTTATCTAATAAAATACAGGCTCGCGATTCACATGTGTGTAGAATACAACCCAATGTGCCTGTAATACGGGATGGATCCAAAGTCCAGGGAAACCAGTGGGAGCCTCTTCGTTGACTTCAGTTGATTTTTAGATCAACTCCACAATATACAGGACTATCTCTGACCATGAAGGCAGAATATAGGAGTTGACAGAGGTCAAAGGCATCACTCATGTACTGATAATAGAAGTAACTCCAACTAATAGGCACAGCACGATGTAAAACAATGCCTAACTGGGTGAGAAGGGAATAGGAGCAGCTCCACCCCCATTAAATTTGAATTTAAGAAATGTCAGGAAGTTTCTGCTCCTCAAACATTCTTCCTCGCAAATGATAGAGAGTACTAGAATTGATGTTCAAGAATTTGGATTGGCTGATGAATAGCTATTTTGGTTATTCAGAGGTTTCTTTAAATTCAGTGTGGAAATATGATTTCATTTCTGTCTCCCTCCAGGACAACTTCAGGCAATATTTTTAAACTATAATTTAATACATGCAAATGTAATAATTATTTTCAGTACACATTTGGGTTGTTTTACTTTATGCAATTCTCTAATTAGCATAGTTGTCCTCTATTCTGTAGGTATCCATCATTTAGTTTTTGCAGCATCTCCTAGCAAATTATGGTATGGTGTTTGGTCTGAAAAATTATATGTTATGGATTATGTATTTACAGTTGCCCAAAATGTGCGCTGTGTGCTTCACAAACAAAAAGAGAAGAAAAGAATCCAGGGTAACAGCTGAGAAATTCTTTTTGCTATCAGCAAAAATAAGCACTGCTTTGATAAATTAATTCAGCCACTCCTCCACCAAAGATAGGACATATACTTACATGGTATCTACATAAATATAATTTCTGTGTGTGAAATACAACCCAATGTGTTGGCGAGATGGACCAGATCCAAAACTCCCTGAAGGTAATGAGAGAATACAATACACCATATTTTATGCATGCAACTATGTAAATAAGTGCTGTGTAGGTAGGTGTACAGGTGTGGAAGTGCAGGCAGGAGCACGTGTCCTACCTGCGCATCTGCATATGCATGCATGCATACGCAGCTACGCTACATCTTGCATATTTGTATGTACACAGGGCTGGCACGATGTCATTGTAGCATATTTAAGCTATGTTTGAATCTACCCTACTGCTTGATGCATTTAGAGCCTGTCTGTCACGATGCCTGGTGCAGAGAAGGAAATGTGGAAATTATGGGTTTGGTGTTAGGTGATTTGTGCTCTGGTGGGGAGGGGGGATCTGTGATCCCAAGTGGGACCGCTTAAAGTCCACCAGGGAAGGGGACACGGCAGGACGTCACCGTCTTGTTTGTTTTCCTTTTTTAGAAGTCAACAAGCCTGAAGGAATCACATTGCCTTGAAGCCACCGCACGGTCATGAAAAGCAGCTGAAAACATAACTCAGCCTCCTCAGAGAGCACCCGGCTGGGGAAGAAACTGCAGTCTTTCCCTCACCCAGAGGAACTACGAAAAGCCCAGTAAGTGACCTCTTCAGCAAAGATTTGCATTGGCTTCTCCTCTCCTCACGTATCACTTACACTATATACATACCGCTGTTCCCACCACCTCTCGCCTGTGTCATTGTACCTGCCTTCTAACCTCATCGTTTAATTCCACAAAGGCTTTCAGGGGGAAGTCAGCATGCCGAGATGGTGTGAGTTTACACCACGGTGGCTACTTTTGTCCTAATTCCCCATGTGGACACTTTGGGCGCATATTAAAGGACTTTCCGTAGGCAGCAGTTTCAAAGCTGAGTACGATGCCTTGCATGTCAGCGGGCACCCAAGGGTTTGGTGTAGAGACACCAGTCTGCACCCTAGAAAGGTAATTACCTTTTTGTACAGAAGACAAGCCCTCAGTAACATCACCGCAGTTAGTTGACACAGAATTTATAACCCTGCCTCACCTGCCTTTTTAAGAAGAAAGCCTAGAAAACAGGGATACGGATGAGTGGAGGGTTTCTTTATCATCAGTGAGTCATTGCTTGAAGAAAATTTTGTCTACCTAGTTCCATGGCATACCTGAGAGTTGCCCACATATAATCCATCTATTGCTCTCAGCCCCAATAAATATATTTAAAATGCAGCTGAGCAAATGGATCACAAGGACTACTAAAATCATACGACTCTGGAAACTTCTTTTGCTTCCAGTTATTTCTTTTTTTCGTGGCGATCTTTAACTCGAGAGCTAAATTACTGCCTGACATAATAGCTTGTGGTGCAAAGAGACAGTTTCTCCAAATGAATTTGCTATGAGACAGTAAAAAGTCCTTGTTATAAATAGACTTTTCTAGGTGGGATGATGTAATATCCAGTATAAGATACTAAAACGCCATTGATTGCATTCTTTGTTGTGTTATCCTGCATATAAATCACCAATGCTCCAACTACAATGCATTAGAAGTTAAGAATAGTTCTAGTCAATAATCTACTACATTATTGATAATTTTTGTAATGCAGACTTACTCCTTTGAAATAATGCCTTTAAGACATTTGAACAACAGTATCCTGTGGAACAACCGGTCTGCACCGAGGATAAAAACCCACTGCTGTAACCTTCATATCCTTTGCTCGAGTGCCAGACGTCTCTGCTTAGAACTCACTGGAACTTCTGGAGCTGATGAATGTGAGCAACCAGCCCCCAGATCCCCTTGTGAGCACCTCGAGCCCTGCTGAATACCTGCGTGTTTTCTGTGGCATTCGACCCCTTGCCACGGAGGAGGGTGAACGTTCAAGCTACCCCTCCGGGATGGCAAAGGAGTATATTTGTTGCAAGGTAAACGCTATCTTAATGTAGCATTCGGGGTTGTCTCTGTGCAGGTGTCTGGAGGAGGGAGCACGCTTGGCACTGGTAAGAAGGGAGCTGTACTTTGTTTGAGTTGTAGCGGGGCGTAGAAAGTGGAGGCACCAGCCATCACTGCCTCAGAGCTGCACTGCTTTCAATATGCAATTATACCATCCCTAAAGGTAAATAGAAGGTTTGTGTGTGAGAAATATTTCTGTAAAAGAGTTTGCAGCTGAAAAGATAACACTATTCCCTGCCTCCTACTTGGCTGTACAATTTTAATTATGTCAGGGAATCTCTCCTATTTTATATTCCATATATATTTATGGAATAAGCTGTTGGCAAATAGGACATTATTTCAAATAATTTAATGTATTTATTAAAAGAGATTACAAATCTATCCAGGCTATAGTCATTGCACTTAGGGCAACTATTATGGCTATATTATTGTTCCATTTATTTCAAAATGTCTTTGGCAAGGACTGCTCCTCCATGAACAGTGTAAGAAAGAGACTCTCTGTCTGAGGATCTGCCCTTCTGTGTGGCGGAGGGCTCTGCTGTCCCCTTTTCCCTCCTAGCCCCATCCAGACAACCACAATCTGCAGGTTCAGAGTAGGGCCAGGGCAGAAGAGGAAGAGCCTGATACACCCTGGCTTGGTTATTTTATTTGTGCTATTCAATTTTAGCTGATAGCAGAAGAGAGACAGCCCCTGACAGTCGGTGAGAAGCTGCAGAGCTGCTGAGGGACGCGGGGGTCCCTGTACGTCCCTTGAGGTCTGAGGGAGGAATCCAGGGATGCCAAAACTGGTCCCTTCAGCAGTGCCAGTTTTCCTTCCCTTGCTCCATTAGAGGAGTCTCTTGGAGATTCCCCTTCACAGCAGAGGTACAATCCACCCCAGACATGATTGATTCTTGTCGCTGGTGAGGGACTGGGTGAATTTTTCACAGCACGATGGTGGTTGCAGATGTGACACGTTTACCTGCTTGTTCTCAGATCCTTGCTCCTTGGATGTGGGGGTCCTTGACCTCCCTTTGAATGGTCTGCAGAAGGCGATGAAGCAAGACCAGGCTTGTCCGTGGGTTTAACTTCACAAAAAGAGTCCAAGTCTTCATCTGAAAAACGTCTGGCTCTGCAAAGCAGGAAAGCCAGAGAACGGCTGCACACGCGTAGTTGCAGAGCTACGGCAAGAGCAACGGGAGGGAAAAACCTCACGCTGGCACCACAGCCAGATGGGTGCTAGAAGAAGAGGCGGGAGCAAAATCCAACGTGTCGTAGAATATGATCCAATGCAATCCTAGCTAATGGGGGGAGTGGGGGCCCCAGGGTCTGCACGCAGTCACTCACGTGTAGTCGCACACTTAGTTCGGAGAGGAGGGAAGGGAAGAGAGCCTTGCTCTAGCCCTGGCTGGAGATCTCCCAGGGGAAGCAGTAACAAAGCCCATTGCACCAACACCCCTAAGACCAAGATGAGAGAACGTGAAATGAGCCTGTGTTTCCATCTACCCCAAATAGAAGGGCTGGTCTACCTTCATCATTATCATCATTCTGGTTGTTGTTGATATTATTATTTCTGCAGCATTTTTACTCTGTTGGTGAAAACAGTTGTCATTCCTAATGTGCAGCCCCCACATAGCAGCTTGCATGAACTGTCATAAAGCTGCTCATGTAACTAAGGGTACCTCACTGGTGATACAAGCACATTTGCCTTTGAAGGAGTAAGAGAGAGGACCATATCTATTGTTAAATGAGTGCAAAACATTGTTCAGATCCTGAACTGTAAGTGAACCCTGTGTCTTCTAGAACCTAGGATGAATGTGAACAGTGTCTGACGTGCCTTTAGCGCAGCTCCCAAAGCATCCCGTGCTGAGACACAATTACTGCCAATGACTAAGGTATCATTTGCTGCTGTTTAACCAGTATCTAGAGCTTTCTAGTATTTTTCACAGGTTTAACATGGTACGGTCAAATAAATAACTGTATGCACTGTATTTATTCATATGCAATAGATTTTGGGTAATAAGCTCATCAATCGATACATGTCTTAAGAAAAGCATGAGTTAAGTAAACCCCACGTATAAGATTAACAATGCATCCCGCTGTTATAAGCACCTGCATGCCCTAGTCCAGAATCACTGTGCTCTGTAGCCATCACAGCCTCTCTGAAACATTTACTCTCTCACACAGGATCCAGCCCCAGCCCTGTGAGCACTTACAGACCCATTCACTCCCACTACACCTCCGTTGGTTTCACTGGACTAGTCAAGGTCATAAAATTAAACATCTTTATAACTGCTAGTAGGATTAGAGCTGTAATAATATTTTGGGTGCTTCCTACCTTCCTGAATTGCTGCCACTGCTGCTTGTTTGACATAATGTAACCCATAACGTATTTTATAGGTTTCCAATCTTTGAGCACAATGGATTAGAAAGGAGGTTAATTATGCATAAGATAGAAAGATTTATGTAAATATAAAACCAATATAATGTATTATTTACATACATCCTGTACTTACCCTAAGTAACTTCTAGAGAAATCCTGACTATCATGAATAGCTCGCACCTCATTTCTGAATCTTAGTCCAGAAGAGAATGGAGGATTCTGGCTACCTTAAATTGCTGCTAATATTTTCTAGACTAGAGCTATTTGTGTAAGAACATAGCTCAACATAACTCGACACAGATGGACGACAAACAGGATAAATCTCTATCATTTATTACATTTGCCTAGCGATCAAAGGTGTCTAACTAGACATTTTTCCTCATTGGTTGTTTGCATTAGATATGCAAATCTTCTTTCTTGCAGAGCCATTTCCGAATATATTTGCAAGGCTATTGATGTCCATTACTTCACTTAAATATAGATCAGAAATACTGACAAATATTTTCATTCAAAGAGTTTGATCATTTTCAGATTACTCTCCATGCTAGTAATTAACCTCAGTCAACACCCTTCCATAGCACTTTCAAACACAGTTCCTAGCAAACATAAAGTTTCATAAATATGTACTAAATAACCTTAAAGCCCTTTATGAATAATTATGAGTTTTTAAGTTTTTGTGAATCTGCATATTAATTCCATTCCATAAATAATACATGAAGCAAAAATCCAGCTTGTTTGGTGTCTGGGGACAGAGGAAGAAAAGGAGGGGATAATTATCAGTTTAATGTGGGAAAATACTTAACCTAAAAGATTATCTTCAAAACTGATGACTCCATAGGTTTGTATATATGTGTGTATAAACACACATATATAAAAAAATACACTTAAAGAGGTGTATATCTGCAGACACAGTTGAGACATGCATCCACTCTGAAGGAATGCTTTCATTTGAAGCTTGTTACGCTTCTGTCTCTGCTGTGCCATGCTGAGCTCTTTAAGTGAAAAGCAGTGTGATGAGCTTAGCCTCCATGTAGTCCCTCTTTCTATAAATGTACGTTCCCCCAAAGGTAGAAAATTAATGAGAGGCTGCTGACTAAAATTACTACATTTTGCCTTCTGTGGGACATTATGGATTTAAAAGATAAGAGGGAGTGCAGCAAGTCCAAAAACAATTTCATTTCATTAATCCCTTAAGTGCCTCGGGATGAGCAGCCCATGTCCAGCAAAGGTGATGTTACACCAGCTTTTGCATGCCTATTGCGCGTCATCCGAGCGCGGTACCTCAGCGCCTTGTGTGCTCAGCTTCTCGTCTCTGGATGGAAGACATCCAATAAAAAGATGGAGTGGGAATGATAGATGGCTGAGTGGTCTTAGACTGACACTTTCTGGATGCACCCTGACAATAATGGGAAACGTAAGGGGGTTGCAGAGCCAGCTCTCTGCTGATGCGGTGCTTGGGGTTTTCACAGTTTACAGCAAAGAAAAGGTATATTTTCTGGACAACTGGGGTTTTTCCACATAACAAAATGGAAACTATTCTTTTTAAAAACAGAACCCAAGAAGATATTAAATGTGTGCCTTTCTCACGGGACTGTAACTGTGTATATTTGGTAGAAGTGTATCGATTACTGCATCTTTTATAGCTGTGATTGTTTAAGTACATAAACACAGCAAGATATGTCAGATAAAGTACAGCAGATGTGTTTGGAAAACGCATACAGATTTTGGGCACTTGAAACAGAATTTGCGTGTGTGAAACCCTGTCTGTACCCCACTGCCACTTACAGTTTGCAGAGACTTTTGAGAGAAAATTATTGCATTCGAATTTTATATTTTTAAATAAAGAACTCAGTTTGCTTTTTACATATTAATCCACCTACCAAATGAAAATAGATTTCACTTTTCATTTCAAGTCTTTTAGATCTATTTCATTTCATGGTCCTGTTCAGCGGCTGGTTTGAAGCATGAAAGGCAGTATTTAAACATTTTCATAAAAATGAGCAACTAAACAGCAAGCCCGTTCTCTTGGGTTTAACACAAACAGAAGGAAAAAAAGGAAAACTAAACTTATACAAGAATTTTGAGAGATGCAAGTGCTCCGTTGTTGCTACCGCTATTTTCTAGCACTGCAGCATCACCGGAGGAGCGGCGCATTTTGCAGTGCGGGTGGCAGAGAAGCTGGCCGGGAAGGTGCGTTATACACAAGGTGATGGGAGCTGGCAGCACTAGCGGTTGAACAACAGCCTCGAGAGACTGGAACAAGTCTATCCCAGCTGAAGGGCTATCCCAGACCATGGATGAGTCCTCCTATAAATCTCTGCACCTCTTTCCCCAGGCAGGATTGTCCTCCCGGCAGCATCAGGAGTGCCCTTGGCAGCTGGGTGACCGCGGTCTCTGAGAGGGAGCGGTGGGAATGCTCTCTACCCCTCGCTCAAAGTGACCTGTGGTAGCAAAGCTCTGCTATTCAGCCTGTTTAAACCTATTTAACCAGCTTGACTCACGCAGTTGGTAATAAAAGCTATTAGGTGAGTGGCTGTACCACCGTATCGGAAAGGTTGATAACCTCTGGCTGGAGACTGGTGAGAAATAGGGGAATTTAGCCCACCCTGCGGCCACCGTGGGATGTGCACACACAGAGGAAATCACCGTATTTCACTCTTACACCAGCCCTTCCTTTTGTGTGTACATGGCAGAGCAGAGGGAAAAAGACCCCACAGAAGTCGCTGAATCAAAAGCTCGACCTGAAGCCACTCTAAAAGTTTCTGGAAGTGAGGGAAGGATTTGTGGAAGTATTTGGTAGTACTATGTCTCTTCACTGAATGCCTGTTAATGAATCATAAAGACTCAGCTGGAAATAGTTTCTAGAAAAAAAAGTATGGAGCACCCCAAATTTGTTTTCTATTAGAAATGAGACACAGAGATAAATGAACTATTTTAAAGGCCAGTATTCCAGTTATTTGGGAATCCATCTCCCTTGTAAATTGGGAGGTCATTAGGAATTTGTAGATTAACTATTTTTATTGCACAGAAAAAAAACCCCAACCCATAAAACATTTAATTGTTGTTGCTGTTTATCATGGGAGGCAAGACTTCTTGCCTCTGAAATGCTTTATGTGGATACAAACCTGTTGATGAGTGGTTTAAGCTAATTCTTATGTGTGCCAGAGTCATAAATTCATAGACTTTAGTATGAACTCAGCTGCAGCCTATGTTACTGGTTAAACTGTTTTCATCTCAAACCCACTCTGAATCCCCAACAAAAATAGTAGGCCAGATGCCCAGACTGCAGCTAGAGACCCTCATTAGGCATCATTTGCATCCTATTAACCACTGAGCTGTGGGTCATTCGCTGCCTGTCAACCATTCAAGTCATTCCTTTTGTGTTAATTAGTAGAGAAATAAGGAGTTAATGAAGATCTTATGATCTGTGATGATTCATCTTTGTTGTTTCAAAGGAATCCCTGCTCTCTGAGCACTCCAATGAGCTCCTACACACCAAATAATAGAGAAATAGTCAGAGGGAGCTTAAGGCGGCCTTTGGAGTGTTGTTCTCTAGGGACCTTTTGCATGGTGGGCTTTGTTAGCTAAAGATTAGAAGGAGTTAATTGCTTCAAGATTGCTAGCAGATTAGGTTACAGGGTGTGTTGTATCTATGTAAGCATATGTCAGGTCTAGTTAAAAGACAGAAGATGCTTATTTTAATAAAATTATGAAAGAAAGAATTAATTTGTCATTATAGCGAAAATCTTATTTCTACTCTTAATTTGAGCACTTATAGATAAATGTAGGGCTGGTTTTGCTCTCGCTTTCCTTCTCAAAACAGGAGAACGCAGCTCTTTGCTGGACAGGCTCCCTAGGCTGGTCGCAGGCTTTCGTCCGACTTTCCATCCCTGTTTGAGGAGGGTAGAGCAGGGCTGGGCTGCACGGGGGCTGCAGCTCCCGTCTCCCGTGGCTCTTCTTCCTCTCACTCTGAGGGGATGAGGGCTCGTGGGCTGAGTGGTTTGTCAACCCTCCTCCCTGGGAAGACTGTTTTTCCTGGAATGAAGGAAAATCCCACAACCTGCCCTCCCAAACACCTGGGACCTGAAGCCTTGCCCCCGACACACACGCACCGGGACAGCAATATCGCTTCCACGGGGCAAGATTTGCTCTGGCTGCAACAAAGAGGAGCAGTTCCTACGACCTGAGGTGCACGCGTTCGGGTTTGCTCTTTCTTTAGTGCCTGCTGATCCCTGTCGCTCCAGGGAGCCACCAGTGCGAGACCTTTCCCAGGCAGCACCAGCCAGCAGATGCCATTGGTCCTCGAGATGGCTGGAAACTCCTTTTTTTCAGACTCTTAATTTCAAAAATGACAAACAAACACCACCCCCGCAGCCCCCTTCTCCAAAGCGATTTCCTCAAGGCTTAAAGAAGAAACTGTTCCTACGTCCACACCAGCTTTGATACTCAGGTGTATTTATTTTTACGACAGGCAAATAAATTTGAAAGTTTTGGTTCTTCATTTCCTATTTGCTTCCTCTGGAGCAGAGACACTGGCTCAGGAGCCGGGCTGGCACGGCTGGAAAGGTTAATGCCTCTTCTCCCCAAAGTGCCTTGCTGCGGGCTGCTGCTTCCAACAGCAGGAATGTTAGAACGTGCACGGAACTTCATTGTTTACAGCCTGGATATATACTAAAATAAAGCCCAAATTTAATATTCTGGGCTGTAAACCAAAGTAGGTCAATAAAGAACAGCTTCTTGATGTGGAGGATAGTTGCTGCTCTTCTTGCTGTGGCAGCAATAACTTCTGGAGAGAAGCTGAGGTGCTCCCTAAATTGGTCTCCTTATGCAGAGGCTCTGCTGAACTTCTCAGCAACTTTCTGAATTCCCATAATGGGGGGGGACATGGACCAAAGGCATCAGGAGCTGCTTCAGGACAAGAGATAATTGCTCCTCCTCTTCCTCCTTGCTCAATTTGTGAATAGTACTTTAGTTCTTTTAGAAAACTAGTGTCTTGCTTCTATATAAAAAAAAGAAAAAAACAGAACTGAAATTAATTATTTAAGTTTGCCAAATATTCTGAGTTTTTATTTAGACCTTTTTTTCACCTGTACGTCTATCAGGTAGAAAATAAAATTAATTATTTGTTCAGCGCTATATTAAAATGTCTGTGAGTATTGAGGTGTGTTTTAGCAATGAGCAATATCCTAAAAGAGCTCAGGATCTGTCTGAAAAACACGCCACTCACTCTTTTCTCTTTTAGCTCTCACAAATAGTGCGTTGGTTAGAAGTGGCTATTTTCTTATTTGTGAAGAAACACTGTGCAAATTGCAAAGATATAGCTGGCGAACGCTTTTTTACATCCTGTTGTGAAAACTGTATATAATTCATGTCATCCTGGCTGTAATAAAAAAAAAAAAAAAAAGCTGAGTCAGATATTTGGCTCCTCTTAAATAGTATTTTCCTCTTTTTATGGGTAAAGAGGATAGGCTTAGTGAGGCAGGAGAGCAGCATAGACTAGTCCCATCCCCTATGGCTTTTACATACGTCCTTTGCACTGCCCAGCGATTCAAAGGGTGGATGCAGGACCCGGCACCTTGTGAGCTGCAGGAACCGAGCCGTCCCGCTCCTGGCACGGGGATCCCATCGGCACCTGGAAGAAGGAGACGTCTTCTATCTGTCATCGTCTGTCTGCGATGCTTTGCCTGGGCTAGGGCTGAGGCAGCAGCACTGGTGAGCCCGGCGACCTCAGCAGCAGTTAGTAAATAACTCCCTGGCTGGTTCATTATGTTAGAGTCCCTCTCAACTTTAATTGCTCTAAATGAAGAGACGTTTTACGCCACTTAGATGATGAAAGGGAAAAAACCCCTACCCTGCCCCTACACACACGCACAAAAGGAAAAAAGGGAAGCCAGTGCAAACGATAAGGCAAAGGCGACCGTGACTCTTGTGCGACTTCAGAGAGCTGGAGGAGATGGGAATGTAATTGGAGGTGGATCAGGCACCGGAGGAATCCCAGAGAGCCGACAGGGGATGGGGTGGGAGCGGGGACGCAGGCTGCGATGCACAGCCCAGGTCCTCTTCAGATAACCAAAGCTAAAGCCAAGCAAGTGAGGGCCCCCTCCTTAAGCATCCCCTTAAGTCTAGCCCAGGTTTCACCGCCTGCAGTAGCAGAGTGGCAGCTATAGATATTTTTTTTTCTTCTCCTGCGACATCAGTCAGAAAGAGCTGGCTTTTGCGTGGGGGCGGGAGGGGGGGAAGAGGCAGAGAGAGAGAAGAGGGAAAAAAAATAAGCAGAAGTAATTTATTCGGGATCTTTGAGAGGATAATAGCCAATTATTTGTTTATAACACTGGTTAAATTTTCATTAGGCAGATTAATGGAATATCATGTACTGTCAACATTGGACTGAGGGGTGGTCTGTAAGAGATAAACGGGCAAACAGTCGATGTGTCTCCCTGAGTAAATTAGTTTTTGCTTTCCTGTTTTTCATATGAAAATGGAAAGGTGGACAAGGTGGTGCATTTTAAAACAGGTCTCAAGATGGGCCAAATCAGTTAAATATGAAAGCAATTCCGGTAATAAATACATTATAATAACTTAGCATCGTGCCTATCATTTTGATTTCATGAAAGTCTGGGATAATGTAGATTTTTAACCTGCTCTCTTAATACACATTTCCTCTTCCTGAACTTCAGCGTTTCTTGCTGTGAGGTGAAAGCATATTACTTTTTTTTGCCTGATTTTTCTGTGTAATCTGTTCAGTATTACAGCTGGTAAGTGCTAGAGGCTCACAGCTCTTTCTTGTGAATTCTGGTATTATCATACCGGATAGCATGAGCAGTCCCCTCTAAGTACTGTATTATCAGCATCAGAACCCCTGAGTGGTTATGGTTGCATATCCTCCTCTTTTGAAGTCAGACTATTTCTTAACGTATTAGCCTGGGATTTTCAGACAAGCCACGGAGAGGCAAACACCCAAATTTCAGTGGGAGTCAGGCCCATAAGTCCACTTAACCTCTTTGAAAAATCTCAAGACATTTTATAGAAGAGCAAAGCCGTGCAGAGGGTCTTGTCAGCCTCATCACCTTAATTTGACTTCACAGCTCTGCTGCTCTCGGCGCTGCGTGGGCAGGTGGAGAAGAGCGGTCCTCTCCAGTGAACGCAGCTTTGGAATGCACAGCAGGTTTAAAACAGCCCCGAGACATTTCATTCAGACTTGACCACTAATAATTACGGAGCACAAAAATGGCCTCTTGCTATCAGGAATAGCAAAATATTTATTTCTGATGACATATCATTATGGCAGTGCCACGTAGGTTTCCATTTACAGACAGCACTTGGTGACATTTGCTCTTCTAGGTCACAAGTCTATGTGACTTTGAGGCTGTATAATGCTCCCGAGAATAATATTCATTCTTACGCTTCTTAAAATTGCAATTTTAATATCCATCTCTACAAAAAATGAGCCGACATTTTGTTTACAAAATACCCAAGTACTTACATAACATATTAATAAAAACTCTTAGACATGGTGAGGGGACAACTCACGCTTCTCACGTGTTACGCTGACCTCATCCAAACATCTGTAAGAAAAACAGAGCTGAGAATTAAGTAATGATGCATGGCACTGGTCTGAAATGATATTCTTGGGTTTGTTGTTGCAGTCTTCTTAAAAGACCCCTCTCGTGCGATCATAGACCTACCTTCGGAAGTCAATATTCTCTATCTGCATCAACGAGGAGGCTCACTGTGCTCTTCTTCTGCCACACAACACGGTACCTTGCCATGTGTCAACAGGAGCAGCAGCAGCAGCCCGGCTCCAGGCCACGCCAGTGTCTTCATACTGATCACAAAGGATAAGAAAGTTCACTCCAGATTCTTAAATTCATTAATCTCTAACGTATTGTACTGTGGAATGGTTTTTTTCCAAGCAGAAGGTGTTTATTGATACCTGTAAGGTGTTTCTCGACACGTATAAGGTGTTTCTCCTCTATAAATGGTTTCTACATGCTTGATAGGTTTAACTGGTTTATTCTCTTCCTGAAAATGTACCAGTCCAGCGAGGCAGGGACCCCGCCACACATGAGTAGTCAGGTGCATATTCGTAAATCAGTCTGAAATATCGACAGCTGTCGATAAACAACAGACATTGAGTTACATGTATGACAAAAAGATATAGCTGATGTCTTTGACTTTCAAAAACTGAAAGGAACTCCTGTTTTTAAAGCAACCAAGATTTTAGCTGAGATTCTTAAGTTAGACTTTACTTGTTGTATAGACCCAGTTGCTCTGGTCCTGCAGGTGGATGATGTATGGAAATGGTTTTCACTTTAAACAGGGACAAAGGTAAAAATTGAGACATATTGAGGAATTTCATTTTTTAAAATATTTTATTTTTAAGGCAATGAAATAGCCATTTTAAAACATTCCATTTTTGACTGTGTCAGAATGTTACAATAAAAGCAGAAGTATTTTAAAATCTACAGTTAATTTCAAGGTGAAATGCTCTGAAGAAATTGAATTGGATCAAAACAAAACCAGAATGGCTGGTGAAACATTCCTCTTGAACATGAATGTTTTTTTATCAAAATCAAGACATCCCTGAAAAAAACACAACATTTTATGATAGGAAAGTCGCTCTGAAAAAAAAATCAGTAAATGTTACTGTATTGTTAGGTGCACAGTGCTGAAAAACATGCACTAATAAGAAGTGGGTTTTTTTCTGATATGACCAGACTGACTGTGATAACCTGCTCATTTCAAGTGATTCTATTTCCCTTTTTTGAGTTTAAATATCTTGCCTACTTCCATGAAGAAGCCTTTAATTACACTCATATCTAAGTGGTGTAAATGAGATCAGAACAGATCCCTGACAGCAATGCCCTATGAACTATGCCAAGTGCTGTCATGAAGTATATTTTCTAGTTTCCATTCTATTTTTGAGTGAAAATTGTTGCTGTGATGCAGGATCTATACTGGCCTCTTTAAGGAGTTAAAATGTGTGCTAGCAAAGTCATGGATGTCTGTAATGAATGGGATTATCTGTACTACTCATCAGTGCAGAAAGAATAGCACTAATAATGCAAGTAAATTCTCATCTTGCAGATGTTTTTCTGTTTCATCTTGGAAGTGAATCTGTTCACTCATAAATCTTGCTTTGGTTTAAAGAAAAAAAAAAATAAAGGAAGAATTAGTATTCTAGCAAGTCCTCTCCATGGAATGACCTTCATCATTTTCAGTGTAAACGAAATGTTGCAAGAACTGATAGGTTCTATTTTTCTTGTATGAATTTAAAAGATATGTGAATTTTGCAGGGGAAAAAAAGAGAATTGCTATGTACTTGATTTAAAATGCTGTGAAGTATGAAGTCCATCCGGCAAACAATTCCTAAGAGGCGTGGTAGCAACTAGCAAAGGTGTTACTCCAAAACTGCCAGCAGCAGTTTTGTTATAGTTCCATTGAAGAAAACTATTCACTAAGAAAGGAATTAATTCTCTCCCCATATCCATCCAGAGATTCTCCATTTGTGTGAATGGAAGATACACGTGTGTATATGGAGGTATCCTTTTTCCTTACAAATAGGCCATATGATAAGCTCATAACGGTTTTGTGGAATATTTGTATTTCCCTTGCTTGCTGTGAGCCAGACTTCTTTCACAAGGCATATAATTAGTAAAAGCATCAAAGTGGACATATTTTTAGCAAGTATTCTTCATTTCCACAGCATTCTTCCAAAACTGTCAATTTTGGAAAAAAAAAAAAAAAATCCCACCCATAAGGATGAGGCAAAATGTGAGATTCAATTTGTGCACACGGATATCTGCCATTTCAGAGGATGGCGAGTTTCCCCTTCCCTAAAAGAACAGGTCTGCTTTCACTGAAGAACTAATGAACTCTGACCCTCTATTAACTATAAAAGGAGCCTCAGTTTAGTTGGGCTTTTTAATCATGTTAATGCAATTTATCTACTGCATAGGGAGACTAATCTCCACATTTCAATACATTAGTTAAAATGAGGTGGCGTCTATACCATTTTGGGATTAGTAAATCTACTAGAGACTTGCCTTTTTCGTAGGATGTAATTTTTTCTTTTCAGGCCATCATCATTAGTGCCCCTTACCTGCAGTACTCAAAATAACCAGCAACAAACTGTATGCAAGCTGAGGTTTTTGAAAGAGGCTAAATCAGTTAGGCTCCCAAATCCCATCAAAGGACAGTTGTGCTTGGACCCTCATCAATCTTAAATCCTTTTGGAAATTCCAACATTAATTCTTGCTAACGGTTCAAACATGTCCTATAAAGCAAGGGGTTCAGTGGCTGCTCTCTTAGCAGAACAGAAAGAATAAAGTCACTCTCTGGTGACTCCCCAAAATACCTTCCTTCAGAAACGGCCTTGTGAGATCACCTGGCACGCTATGATACATTAGCTTCATTTAAAACAACTGATAATATCCCGAGACTCACAGATATCATCGCTGCTTCCAGTTATATTCAAGCCTCTGACGGCAAGATTTGGCCAACTCGGTTTTAAATACAACACCTAGGATGTTAACAAAATATGTTTCATGTGGCTGGTAAAGTGGCTGCTTTTTATTTCAAAGCCATTGACTTCAAAGGCTGCTTGGATTCTGTGTGTGTGTGTTTTCTTTTAAAAATCTTCATACTGTTTCTGTCTTTTTTTCTCACTATCAAATAGATCATTACATTTTCAACACTTAAGGACAAAAATTCTTCTCTCAGATCTGCACGGCAGATCTTGACAGTAATAGTCAGCTCTTCCTCACATGCAGGGAACTCCTGTTGACATCAAGGAGAGGAATGGAGAGATGTGCAGGTAGGTCTAAGGAGAATGACGGCATCGAGACCCTCTGGCCGAGGTCTGGTGGGAAGTCTGACCCCCATTTTCCAAACACCCTAGGGCCTTGGGATTTTGGTGCCCAGTTTCCCCTACATTTTCAGCAGCTGATCTCGAGGAGCCATTGAACGCCCATTTTCTGATTCCATCTGCGCTCAGAATTTCGGCTGCCGTGTTCAGGGCCATATTGACACTCCCTCACATTCACCTGCATGTTATTCTTTTCCTGCCAGGGTCATTTCTGATAAACAGCAGATTTGATTACCCTTGTCACCCAGTTAGCTGGCTGTGCATTTAGGAAAAATCTCCTATTTTTGCTTGTCTTTCTTGGCACTAAATACTGTGCCGCATGTTTGCCATGAACCTTGGCATCGAGAAGTTAATGGTTGGAGTTGTGTTTATTCCTATCCCACAAACTCATTAATAACATGAACTCCATAGCAAGTGTCAGCCAAGGGAGGAGACGGTTATTTGTTTATTGGTTTTGTCTGTGCTTTTGGGGGGGTCTTCACTTCATCTTTGTTAATATTAACAAAGTATTTGTGAAACAGAAGAAACTTGGACAGACAGCAGCTTATTACAGTTCAAAATGCCAGGAGGTTGGTGCTGCTCTCCACTAACATATAAGGCTTTATTTCATTTCTCTTTTGACTTTTACCATGAATGTCTTCTCAGAACTTTTCTAAGCATCTTCTTTTCCCATCTCTTCAAACAATGAAAATAAATCCAATGGCAAAAAAAGCCAAGTATGAAAAGGAATAGCTTGGCCACGTTAAAATGTCTTCCTCCAAAACCCAGCTACTATGGAGAAGGATTAGCCATTAAAATGGGCACATTAAAAAAAAAAAAAAAAAAAAAAAAAACCCTTTGAGA
>NW_010972620.1:2403453-2555953 GCF_000737465.1 Haliaeetus leucocephalus
GGGCAAAAAAAAAAAAAAAAAAAAAAAAAAAAAAAAAGCCATTAGGATAGATTCGTTCCTTCACTTCTCATTTCAATCTTCCATTGTGTAGGCTTAATGAATAGCACAAGGAGGGTGAATAAGTTAAATAAGGCAAATAAGGCCATGGTTAACTTAACTAGTTATATGATTAATTCTTTGCTCTAGCTATTTTACTCATGTGGGAGTGTTTGTCTGTGTCATGAAACGTATATTCAAAATCAGTGGTTCAGTTATTTAAAGTTGTAAGGTTTTTATTTATATAAATGTACATCTGTTGTCAAATAAAGCCGCTTAAAGGGAATCTTACTGTGAAAAAAAATTCAGACCAAGATCCAGGATAATGGAGAATCAGTCCTTAAATAACCAGAGGCTTTTATAGAGCTGGTGCAAACATTTCTCAGACATACCCTAACTGACCTCTGTAAAGGACTTTTGTGGAGAACAACTGTACAGAACATTGCGTTCGGTACCATCATCTCTCTGTTGCAGACATCCCCTCATGATGGGTTTGTCCATGGTCTCCACTGCACGTTGAAGGGAGAACAGAGCAGAGCACACTCATGGGAAAGTTCACCAAAAGCTGTCCTCCAGTGAACACAAAACCCTCTCTGAAGCTGCAAGAACCACTCCTGAGCAACAGCTCCACGCCAGAGCCATTGTCCCATGAATAGAAGTGTAAATCACAGAGTATGGGCTTCCACTACCCAGAGGACACGTGAAAGCAAACCTATTTTTGTACTTGCCGTACATGTGTATGCAGTCCCCCAAGCCCCCAGCCAAACCAGAACGGAATGAAGGGGATGTGAGACACAGCCAATGCTGACTTATCCCCACTATGCTCAGTCTCGTAGTTGAAGTTTCTGTGTTAGATGTTTAATCGCACTGATTTCTCCCTACAGTCAGCTACAGGCACATATGGAAGGTGATTTTGATCGTCAGCCCACCAGAGAGTGGTTCGGCTGTCTATCCCTCCACTGACTGTGAAAGATCCTGGGACGACTTTACTGCTAGGTTAGGATACTAGTTTCTAAAGGGAGATGAATCTAAGCAATGCTGAAGAGGTACAGCCCTTGTTAATCAAGAGGAAATATAGATGGGAGTGAGGGCGTGGGGTAAACAGCGATCATTTAGGAGATTTCTCATCCCTGCTGCTGCTGGCTGGTCTGTGAATCGTGCACAGGATCTTGTTTCACAAATTCAAAATTTGGAGAACACTCTTGATAGGATACAGGGTCTCGTGTTGCTCCCTCCTGGCACAAGCAATGTTTTTACCACCAAGCCAGCTTTCAGTACCTGTATCATGGGTTCCAGTTCTGCTGGAATCTTTCTTAAACATTTGCACAAAACTGGGTGGTCTACAATAAAAAGAAAACAACCGAGAGTGAATACAAAGGTTATGTGAGTAAATGTGCCTAAAGTTTCAAATGACGACTCCATTGGCCGTTTATTTCATTCACTCTCGTCTAGCAGAACCCAGTGCTTGAATTGTCCTTTCACTCTGCCTTGCCAGTCTCTGCTGTTTCAAAACCCTGCTCAGATATCCTCTGCACAGGTTTAAATACAGAAGCTGCATGGACACAGGCTATAATGGTTTCACATGGGTCTTTTCAATCTTTGCCATAGCAGACCGCGAAGTGGTAGGAATAGGATTTAATCTGTTAAACTTTCAGCCCAGCTCAGGAAAAGAAAATTTACCACATTCTGTCAAATGTAAATGTGTAAACAGAAGGAGGAAACTCATGATGTGTAATTCAACCGTATAAGATGAAGGTATTTTTTCTGCCTTTTTGCTGGATAATGGGAAGATTCATGATAACCTGTGACCTTCCAAAAGTGTCTGAAGGGCATAGCTGACCCTCAGCAAAGAAACATTTTCCCCAGCTTGCCAAATTATGCACACAAAAGAAGTATATTCTTGTGCTGCAAATCAACGTATGTCTTTCAACAGAGACCAGTTTGAAGTCCAAATTTTTAACAATACCTGATGATCTATTTACACAGAAACTTTCAAAACATTGGTAGCAAAAAAACCCCTGACATGATGGGGTTTTCTTTCGAATTAGGAGAATTCTTGGAATGGTACCTTTGTCTTCACCCGTATCCTCTGTTTCCTCTGCGTGCTCATGACAAGTTAACAAGAAAGACTGACATTTCCTTAAATTTTAGAGCTGACATGAAAACTTATCCAAACTTTGCATCCTTAACCTTCAGAATAACAACAGGAACAAAGAATTATGTCTGATATCACTCTTATTGTTGGACAGATATTGCTGAACTGTGCTGACACTGGCTGGCGTTCATGCCCAGCTCGCACCAGCTACAGGGGTACCGCTGTTGCTTGGGGGCTATTTTGGGAACTGTGAATTAATTGCCTATGGATTTGAGGCTGCCCTGCACAACGGTGAGGGAAGGGACTCTCCCAGAGCCGGGGCTGCCTTGGGACGTGCTGCCTGGGGGTGCAGCCTGCTGTCTGCAATGGGTACCCCATGGGGCGACGGGATTTGGGGCTGGGGCCAGCCCCTGCTGTCGCACCCAGCTGCCTTTGGGGTGTCCTTTCCCAACAAGGCCAAGGTGGGCTCTGCATGGAAGAAGGAGCTACACCTCCAATGGGCTGTGGATGTCCCTTCCCAGGGAGGGCATACAGGACTCTCGATCTCTGAGATTATTGGGTTTATTTTCAGTTTGGAACTTGGGTGTATTTTTTATTGTTACTGTTGCCTGTCACAATTTTTCAGAAATGCGCACACACACCAGAGCTTTAGGATCAAATAGAAAACTGAATAAATCAACGTATTATTGATGATGGATTAAAACTATTTCCGGCAGAGTAATCTCCTCTCGTGGTGCATCTGTTGAGGAGGACCCTGTTATCCTTTTGGGCATCTTTTAGGTGTATTAATTAGTACCAGCTGTAACTGGTACCAGCTGTAACTGCTTCAACTCTGAGAGGCACTAAGGGCAGCATGCTCCAGCATTCGTACAGCCCCTTGGGGTGAACGTGCTCTCCCCAGCAGGCGTTAGGGATGCAGGAGGAGGACACATGCTGGGATGATCAAACGCTCTGTGTGACTGCAGACTGGGTGTGTGAGGTGGGATGTGGCCGTAAGCCCTTTCATGCTGTACATGCTATCATACCATATTAAAGTATACATTACCACTAAACATAAGTAACATCATTTTCCATGTTAGGGTTTCATGCATTTCATTTATAATTTAAGACTGTTATGAACTAGACTGATAATCAGTCAGAGTTCTTGAATTGTTCTCGAACTGTTGCAAAAATAAAATATTACAGGACTATTTCAACTTGATCAGATACTATCTTCCTTCATACAGCTGGTACTGCCTTTTCATTCTGCAGCAAAGTGTCTGAGGTCAGGGAGTGCCTTCCTCTTTGTCTGGTCTCTATTAAATCTCTCTGGAAAAAGTTGTCCTCTAACAGATTTTTTCCCCCAGCATGCCTTTTTGGGACTGATCCTTTAAATTTCACAGAAGCAAGCTGCTACAGCTTTTGAATGAACTTGCTGCTATTTGCTCTCATTCTCTCCCTTTTCCAGCTGTTAAGTGTTAACTCACATTGCCTTTCCTTGCAGGTTTTCATTTTTTATTCCTGGGAAGTACATTTTCACATAGGAAAAAAAAAAAAAAATCCCATAAGTCCTAGCAAATCCATTTAAACACAGATGTAGCCATTTTACGGTTGTTGCTATGACAGTTTGGCAAAGGTTATGCATACTGTGAAACCTATCTTCCGAGGAGAGAGAGATCCATGTACGAGCAAAGGCAGAAGGTGGAACCCAGCCTCATCCATGCGGTTTGTTTGGTAGGGAAAGGAAAACGTAGAAGGAAACTCTGCCCATCATGATAGCTCTTCCATTACACCTGCCGACATATAAAAGGAGCTCAGGGTCAGTGAAACAAGAGAAGCAGAAGATTGATCGTGGGAATGGGAAGGTGAAAAGGAGATCATTTTTTTTGTTTTTTTCTGGTTATTCAAGCAGAATTTAGCCCAGACTAGTAGAGGGACAAGTCTACCAGGGAACATCTCCTGTCCGAAAGTAATGTGTTTTAATCCATGTAATGCTGCGCGTGGTTCAGCCCTTAACATAGACATGGACATGGCACGTTTAAAGATATTTTTTGTATCTCACAGCACTGCTAACAAACCTTATTCGTTAAGAGTAAAGCCATATCTAGTGTACTGTGATGTAACCCCTGGTATTTAATTCATTTTCTAATGTGAAGTATTTCTCAGTGTAAATAAAGCCCAAGGGGAGTCAAAGGTCCCTTTCAGAATTCCTAGGGAAGCATCATTAACACCTTAAGAAATCTTCACTGAAAATCAAAAGTGATACGCACCAATTAAAAAACAACAAAAAAATCTATACGAGTCATAAAAATAGGGTAGATGTGCTTCAAGCTCATTGCAATAAATTAATCTATCATGACTACTTTGCTCCCTGCAGAACAAGTCTGTTAATTTTTTACTCTTAAAATGGATTTATACTGTCTCATCTTGACATAAATCCTAAATTTTAGTTAAAAGCTGAAGAAAAGTAAACTAAAGTAACAACTAAAACGTGAGTTGGAACCAAATTAAATGTTTGGTTAATTTTTTTAAGCTACCTTAGGGAATAGTCACTGGATATAAATTTATAAATTTATAGAAAATTCTTAAATACAGAGAATAAATGTATGCTCCTTGTTTACACTAAGTTATTCCAAGGGTGAATTTGGCCCAGCTTGGTTTAAGCTATTCTTAATAGAATCAGGATATCAGAAGTCTATTTTTAGCAGCATTTGTCTCATAAATGGACAGTTTTGATACTGTAGGATTTATAATTACTTTGTACATTTCATACATATAGCACAAAAGATCCAAATGCAGCATTTCCTTTGATAGCCTATTATGCCTGACATGAATTCCCTATCACATCTTGTTAGGGAAATTTATCTTATGTGAGAGATTTTCAAATTACATTTGCAAAATATACAAACACCAAATGAGTCTGTAGCTTAAAAATAAAGATAAACTAAGAAACACACATTTAAAGACAATTACAATCATTTTGAGCAGTATTTGTCAGTATTTCAGGATGTTTAGTCTGGAATTAGTCCTCTCCCTGTGAGGGCAGCATTTCTTTGCTCCAGCGCAAGAGATTCAGCTCCCTGCGCTGAGGCCCACAGCGCAGCCCCGAGGCAACATGATGGACGCAGCGATGGTGTTTTAAAGTGTGTTTAAAGTGGCACAAAAAATTGCGGGGAGGGACAACATCACCTTTACAGCTGCCATCCCTCGGTCACTAATTTCTCACCGTCCTTCTGCACCCACCCATGTCTCTGTGCATCCTCCAGCATCCCAGGGACTGGGTGGGCAGCGCAGGGGTAGCAGGACATCTTTCTCCTCCTGCCTGGGAGCAACGTTTTCAGCACCTCAACCCCCCACACACACCCCTTGACCCCCTTCCCCACCCAGATGTGTTGAGGAATGGGAAGGAATACAGGAATCGCCTGATGCTGACATGTGATGGGATGAAGTTACCCAAACTTGGTGGCACAAACAAAGCCCTGTGCTCCTTCAAAAGCTCCTTTGGGACTGTCGGATCTAGGGAGGACCAGGAATACCTTATCCCCAGTCCTCTCTGGTATGAATCTCACCCTGGTAAGAGCAGAGGCCAGCAAGGGATGGTGCGGGAAGCGGTGGTGGTACCCACCACACAGGTGTAGCCCCGCATCTCTGCTCATCCCTCTCCCTGCGCCGCCAGCGGTATCACTCCTTTCAAAGGCAGCATAGCTCCAGGCAAATCTGCTCTGCAGATTGTTTCCATCCTGTGTTCCCCATGGTTCTGGCTCTGTCTGTGCCTTGTAGATATAGTAACTCTGCAGCTTGTAAAGATTTGTCTGCTCTCCCATCCCCTCCCCCCACTCGCTCCTTACATCAGTGACTGGGAGAAGTCCGTTCACATTACAGGTATCGGGGAACGTAGTGACGCACCGAAGACTTCAGTGTGCCACGTCCTCCAGCAAGCCCGAGTATGAGACCCCATCCTCCCGATGGTGAGCTCCAGCAATCAGTCCTTACAAAGGACCGGGCCGTGCAGACTCGTAGGGAAGTGCAGACATCCGAAGGTTGTACGCTCCTTACGTTCAGTCATCGAGGGGCTCGGCTGAGATAAAGAGTGATGGAGAAACAGCCAGTACCTAGCTGACACCTCCAGACATCACCATTTCATAAATGTTTACTAACAATAAATAGTAATAATGAGATTTTATTACTTCCTGACTCCTAGTCTTACGTGCAGTCCCCCAAGAAAAAAGCCATGCATCTTGGAAGAGCTCCAGTGGGAAACACAGCACAGCTGCTAAGCAGAGGGTCCCTTGGAGCCCATTACCTGCTGTACCAACCTCTGCAGTGGCTTGCGCTAAGCACAGGCTCCAGTTTAGTGCCTCCATTTTCCAACTTCTCACGCTCCAGCTGTCTGAAAAGAAGCTAAAAAACAACAACAAAAATCCCTTCTCCCTCTCCCAGCACGCACTTGCACAGCAGCTGTATTTCCCTGCGTTCCCCGCGCTTGGAGATCACATTGCGGCAGAACCAGACCTACGGTCTGAAACTCTGTTTTGTGAGAAACCAGGCTGCTCCCCTCTGTCAGCTAGCTCTCGGTGAAACTAATTTCTTTCTTCAGTTTTTTCCTGCTTAATTTCTCCCACTTTTTTCTCAAACACACAGTCCTGCAAAACGGGCGTTTTTGTGTTACTACAAGCGATTTCTCACCTAGCCTGTGAAGGAATGAACACCAAAGGGTGGATTTGGGGTTGGTCTGTAGAAAGGTGCCTCACACATACATCTCCTGGTACCCAACTCCATGTGCAGTTCCCCTAGTTACTCTTCACCAGGACTTCTGCAGACAGATAGAGGTTTGGAACTAGACTTTGGTCCACCAGACCGTCAGATCTACGCACGCCCATGTTGGCTTTGCAGAATGAGTTGCAGTGAACGCCTACAAGCAAACAAACCCTTTCTTCCTGCAGCAGAGGGGGAATGTTAAAGCTCGAGGGCTGCAGCTCTCCGGCTGATACCTTGTTATGCCAAGTTGGAGCGCAGAGTAAATTTCTTACAGCCGAGTTATAAACCCCCTGAAAATAGGTTTTATTATGGAAATGCAAACACAACCACAGCTATAGCAACATGAAAGGCTCTGCTATAATAATGCTTAGATCCAACTCTTTGTGCACAATTGGCATAGAAAAGTATTTGATTTTTGTTGGGGTTTTTTGCTGGTACGTGTCAGTGTCACTTCACAGTTGGTCTCAGTTTATAACAAAATGCATAAAAATTGTTAGTAATCCTCGTTTATAGCTAGGGTCTCAGAAGCACCATCTCAGGCATTACTTTACCTATCAAACATGGCTAAAACAGCTATTGACATTTGGAACCGTTACTCCTGGAAAGAAAGATGTGATGTTCACAGTTAACTAAGCAGAATGTCTATTGCGTTTAGTGTCTCTCACACACTGTAAAGCATTAGGCTCACCGACCGAGCTTTGATAATCAGTTTGTTTCAGACAAGAAGGGAAAAAAAGACGGGAGAAGGGAAGGAAATCATGAAGACCCTTAGTCTGAGATACTCTGCTTTGCTCTAAGTTCACATGCTCTGCATATTTTCAGAATCCTGAGATTTCCCTAAAAATACCCTCATGTTTATATTTCTGGGTTTTAGTTAAAAAGAAGAAGAATAAAAAAAAAAAAGAGAGGGATTTCATTGTACTCCTACAGTTTCCACTACATAAAGTCAGGCTTTTATGGAAAGCTGTGGTCTATTCTGATCTGTTGAGTGGGGGGACAATCCAAATTAGAATAAGGAAATATCTGGCAAATCAGAGGAAAAAAACTGCTGTCCTCAAATTTCTTAGCATATTTTGTTGAGTCATCCTGCCCTAAAATATCCAAATGTAACAATTTAATTTGTATTGATGCAAAGTGCTTTTAAATGGCCATGTTTTGCTTTAAATTACTCAAATAAGTAGTTCTGCTCAGTTCAGTACATTGAGCCCCGTTGTGAAAGTAAGGTTATCACTATTCAGCCACATGCCTTCACGTTGAAAGCGATCCCTCACCTGTGCCTATCCATTTTCCTGAAGTATTTTTAATGATCAGAAGCATAAATCTCTGTTTCACAGGACCAGACACATCCGTGGCACTCAGCCATCCTTCCCCCCATTTCTCTGTAACAACTTTAGCAAATTTGTTTCGACTGCCATAGTCCTGGCACCTCACTCACTAAGCATCAGCATTCCAAAAATGGTTAAGATAACAGAATACTTAAAGATCAGTTTTGTTTGTTTGTTCTTAATCTGAATATCCCTTCCACTCAATAGTTTAATTAATGATTACATGTAAATTAAATAACTTTAAATGGCCAGTTTACAGATGAGGTAGTTTGGCGTGGCACAGGAAAAATGGAGCACGTTCTGAAAAAACCTAAATAAATGTGACAATGTACCCTTTTAAGATTTCAAATATCTTTCCCCCCCCCCCCCCCCCCATACACCTCAGGATGTATCTCCAGCTGGAGAAAGCCAGGCAAGTGCCATGTGTTTGTAATACACATATAACTGTATTGGCTCTTCTGCTACTATTGTGGTGCTCTTGGAGATATTCTGCATAAAATATAAGCCTCTATAGAGGAACATAAAGTTTAAATGTAAACTTTGTGGTGAGATCACATTGCCCAGGCCAATTGAGATTGCCTTTTCATTTTCATGCTCTGCTTCCATAAGAGCTATCTAGGAACAACTACTAAATTTTATCCAGTTTTTAAAACTTCACATCATATTTACAGTATTATTACCTTTGCGTATATGCTGGTTGGACCAAGAGGCATTATTTTCTTAGTCTCCTGATCGGAGAGAAAAAACCTAAGGTCTCACGTTTTCAGAAGGGAATAACCTTTACTGGGTATAAAAGGCACAGCTATAGTGAAGTTAAAAATCAGGATTTGCCTCTGGTGGGTGTCTGGCCCTCAACCAGCCTCACTCAAAGCTATTTACAGAGGCTTAGAGGAATTTCCAGCAGTGTTTTCACACATAGATAGTTTGTAATAGTTTGTTGTTTGGGATCCTGGATTGTGTATTCATCAGTTTCCAATGATTTGTTGTGACAGTACTTAAAGGACCCATGAGTGATACTCTCCAGGCAACTAAATGAATAGCATATTGCTATGAGCAAAGGTATTTTTACTGTTCTTTTGCTGACTTTTATGTTTACACTACAACTGTGTTATTTAATATGCAGATTCTTTTTCTTTTTTTTTTTTAATTGGAATAACTGGTTATGTCAATTATTGAACCCTCCCAAAGGAAGGTGATAATGTGGAGCTTAAGAGGGAACAGTGTTTTATTTGGTGTTGGAAGTTTTGTCTGCTTGTGATCTACAGGGATTTGCCTATTGTGGACTTTTTCTTTCTTTCTTTCTTTTTTTTTAACTTTCCATTATTTGACTCATTTCAACAGTGAAACAATTAATTTTTGTCAGAAAACTTTCCATCAAAATTGTCCCTTTTTTTCATTCCTAACATTTTCTAGACACTCAGCCAGCCTGTTTCCTGATTTTTATAGTCTAGCTTATTGCCATTTGCCTACGAATCTGTCATTTTTTTCTGATGCTTATTGGTCGCTGATCATTTTTAATTTATTGCCACTTCCTTGTTTTTTCATCATATTTGTCGACATAGTTATGGCTGGAGTTATATGCACACAATCAGTAATGCAGTTAAGGAGTACTTTGTCTTCTGGGTAACTGAAAAAGTCCCCTCAAATGATTAATAGATGAAATGTAGAAAGTGTAGCATTTCAAAGTTGCCAAAACTTGTGGAATATTTTACATTTCAGTGGAGTCATCTGTTTAACAGCCCCTGTTTTGTTTTGTGTATTACTCTCCCTTACATATGCTTTTGGTTTTGAATCTTTATTGGTTTTGTCCTTTATTTCCACTCTTTCCTTAGTACAGACACATAGGAAATCATAACTGAAATAATATTCATAGTTTCGTGTATGGTGTGAATAGAAGCAAATACTCTCTGTTTCCATCTGAGAAGCAGACCAGGATTAAAAAATAAAAAAAAAATTAATAAATTTGTATCAGACCTGGTGCAGTGATGCTTAAAATGGAAGCAGGATCAAGTCTTTATCATTTTTAATAAAAGAAATAGGTCAGGCCTGGAAAGCAAAAACAAATACAACTAGCTAATAGTGAATTATTATCAAATCCTTGAAGCTGTTTAGCCCATTACATTGTCAGGTAAAGCTCCCCATGGGATTTGAAAGCGTATTTATTTATTTTGTTATTAAGAAATGTATTTGGAAGTTTTAAAAGTATGGATCAAATTCTGGTTTATGCAGAGTACTAAATTTATACTGTTGGAGCGGGAAGTAAAATATGGTCCAGGGTTTTTAAACCCTCAAACGTTTTTGGCACTTTGGGAGGAAGCAAAGAACAACTGTTTAAAATCTATTTCCTTTTAGCTTCATCGCTATATGTCATCTGTTAGCAAACGTCCACTAATGCTATTAATAGCTAAGGGAAATATCTATTTTAAGACTCTGCTTCGGGGGGGGGGGGGGGGGGTAAAAAACCACAAAACCAGTGCTTTCAGATCTGATAGAAACTGTAACTTGTAGTTCTGCGTTTTTTAAATCCTATTTGAAGGAAAAAAAACATCTCCATGTAGAAATATAAGAATATGCATAAGAATTAATTGCATCACCTGTATAGTGAGATGTCACATGTCAGTGTACTGATATGGGCAATAACCTTAACTGAACTAGGAAACTATTCAATTAGCTCCAAAACTAGCGAATAAAATTTGCACTCTGTGAGGTAACGCACGCTCATTGTGTCAACAAATGTCAAGAAGAATGGAGGTAGTACCTGAGCAGTGAGATATTGGCTGAACTCCTCATCTCATCAAGACTTATAAGCCCATTTGTAATTTTAAACATAAAAGTGAGGGCCAGGAAGGGGACACTTACATGCTCTAGCACGCATCTGCTAAGATGTTTTGCTGACTCGGGGCCTTAAAACTCGCCTCTTCTGCTGGTTAAATCCTGGAGCATTTTTTAACTGATGGCAAGAGTTCTACTGGCTGCTGGAGACGGAGCAGGGATGCAAGTAAATCATTTATACTGGGGAAAATACAATCCACAGCCAAGGCTGTCTTGTTCGGGAACAGCGGCCAGCGCTCGAGGATCAGAGGGCTAGCAGGGAAAGGAGGAAAAGAGAAAGAAAAGACTGCTTCATCCATACTCTCCGAGCAACTTTATCACTCACTATCTAAGGGGCGAAATGGTTACTTGGCTCTTGATAACTTTAATCACAGTGTTTTGCAGGTGTTTTTCTTGAATCCACAGCCCCTGGAGTCATGTGATTATGGGAGACTTCCCAGTTTTATTGAAGTTTAACTTTCTCTGCAACTAGCAGAGCTAGAATTTTGGACATGAAAAGCCTCAAACACAGAAAAACAAGATAAAAAGATTCCTGAATTTGTTATTAAAAAACAAATCAAGGGCCTGACTCATAATGTTCATAGACCAAAGGAGATGACTCTTTTTAAACACATGGTATGCTCACACTCACCTGACCCAAGAGAGCACAGTCACAGCCCAAGTATGTGAGCTGCAGTGGCAAAGAAATACCAACTACGAAAGCATGCAACCCACCTTTGAAATGTCTTCTCTCCCCTGCTTACCTGTCCTGCTGCTTCTTTTCCTCCTCCCTGGCACTGGCTGGACATCTCTGCACCACAGTGGCCAAGGTCCTCCTTCCAACCTGAAAAGTTGAGATATGAAGAGGAAGATGGGTCCTTGGTTCATTTAAGATGACCTCGGTGAAATAAAGTTATCCAGAATTGATGCCTTGCTTCTGCACCTCTCGATAACTCACTGAACATTTTCATTTCTGAGAGGAACAACAGCTTTCTGTCATGCAACCTAAAGCACATCAAATTGTCATGGGGTTTCTCTTCCCCATAACTCCTGTCTTCATCTTAGATTGCAAGCCCCTAGATGCAAGTGCTGCCTGGATGTAAGAGAAGTACCAAGCACTTTACAGGCTTGGTATTGTAAATAAATTTAAATGTGGTAAACGGAAAAAAGTTTAGTTAAGGTGAGGCTTTTCAAGCTTATAAGCTTTGCTGCCCGAAGCACACAGGTTGCCTATACCTTTTTAATAAATAAATAAAAAACAACAACAAAAAAAAGGAACAAAACCAAACCACTTACTTAAAAAAAATCTTAACACAGGATCTTATGTCAGCCAGCCTCAGCCAGAGCTCTGGGTACGGAATGAGGCAGGATGGACCCTGAGCTTTTCAGTATTTGAAAACAGGTGTGCATACTTCTGGCTGGCATTTTGGATTTGCTCCTCTCTAGAAAAAAAAAAAATTCCTGTTAAATCCCTTTAAACGTCTCAAAGCAGCTGGGCAGATTTGACCATCTTTCTCCAACCCCCTGCTTTTATTTAAAAAAAAAAAGAAAAGAAAAAAAAACCCAACAACCTGAACTCTCCCAAGCTCCCCAAGGAAATTAACTACAAAAAACCTATGCTAATGGAACATTAAAGTTGTAATGTAAAACCATAAAAGTCAGGAAACTCAGAGTTAGGGCTCCCATGGTACCTCTAAGTCTGTCACCTCATGCACACGCACTATGATAGGACCCTCAGAAATGAGCAATCGGGTTAAAGTATCTTGCTATCTGCCCAGGTATTTTATTTATTCCTAAGGTTGTTTTGTTGCTGGTAACCTTGCTTGGGCACTGCACTAATGCAAGCGCTGCTCAGCACGGGACCACGATGACCGAGTGCTCACAGAACAGCACCGCTGCACAGGCAGCCGGCGATTCACGGTGCTCATCTAAACTGAAAAGCAGCGGAGATGCACAGATTTGTATTTCTTTTATGTGTAACTTTAGCATAAGGTTAGTTAATCTCAAGCAGCAGCCGTACAAGAGCAGCAGTTTTGCTCAGGCAGGAGATCAAGTTCTTCATAGAATGATTTTAGAAGGAAAAAAAAAAAAAAAGGAAGAAAAAAGAGGAGGGGGAACTGGGGCAGCTGTGCACGAGCGATGGCAGATACCTTATTCTGTGATTCTGTAAAAATAATATTGTAGCGATAGCATTTATGAGGGGGATTTATAGGACAATTTTGCAGCCCACATGTGTATAAGAGTCACCAAAGCAATTCATATCGAGGAAAGAGGGCAACACATTTCAGCAAAGCAATTTTTAACAAATATCCTTCCCGATATGCAATATATATATTTATATAATCGAAGGTCTGCGCACAATAAGCCAAGCAGATCGGTATCTTTCCCAAGTTTTACCTTTTGACGCCCTCCTCAGCTGTAAGCACAAACAATGAGCCGCGACTCAATAAGCACAACTGACCGGAAGAATCAAAACAATTCTTGGAAAAAAATTAGGTTATCATTCATTAGCTCTCTATCATTTGGCCACCAGTAGGCTGCAGGATATGAGGGCCATTTAATTAGGCCCTGCACTACTCTCTGGTGTGAAAAAGGCTCTCAAAAGCTTTGATTCCCCACAGCTTCACAGCAGGAAGTTGTTGGCGATAATTGACACAGGATTTCCTTGTTAACCAGCAGCAGACATGCTGGATTAAAGCGACAGAGATCTAGAGAAGAAAGTGAAAAGAGATAAGAAGCTCGGAAAGACTTCTGCTTATTTTGCACTTGAGGATGATGAGCAAATAGCAATAACAAACTGGAGTGCTGCTCCCTGTGAGTAAGGCCTCCACTTATCAGACCCATTTCAGCTTGACTGATCAAAGATTGACTTCCCTTAAAATAACATAGGCCTGGGGTTTGTTAGTTTATTAAGCTGCAGGTTTTATGAATTATCACAGTTTTAAAGATGGATTGCAGTTTATGTGAAGGAGTAGAGGATTATCAGGTTTTCATCTAAACAATTATAAAATATCACAGCTGAAAGCTTGCTTGCAAATGACATAATTTTCTCCTGCAAACTAAACAGGTCATTGTATGCCTTCATGTAAGCATTTCCACCAAGTGCACAAATACAGTAAAATTAACTCTGCAGCTGAGATGATAGCCCCGTAAAATATGTATTTTAACTTCCAAAGCGCATGCAAACCCAACATTCCCTTATGCTGTTCCAACGGTAATTGTATTTAATTTTTGACCGGGACCTTTTAGGTCTAGTTATGTTAAGGAAAGGAAAGAGAGAAATGGCCTATTGAAATGTTTCTTAAAATGTGGTCATGATAAATGGTACTGAAACAGATCCACATGAGTATAGTTAAATGAAACGTCCACTTTAGAGCAGAGACAATTATTGGATATCACTTAATAACTTAACCTTACAACAGCACATGTGGCATTAATAAAGAACTGAGAGTAATAAAAGCTACTACTACTACTATGCTCGGTGCATACAGGCAGACGTGTGCATGCATGGGTAGGAGCGAGGGGAAAATCAGGGCACTTGGGGGGCGGAAGGAGGAGGGACAGAACAGAGGACCAAGGCAGGAGATAATATGCTAGTGGTGGTGGTGGCTGAGGTGGAAAGAGAAAGGCAGGTGCAGTCAGGGATGGGACGCAGGCAGGTAGGGTCAGGACCTGGTATTCTGAGCCATATCTACAACTCTTTGCTGGCTACTGGGTACCTGCAAACTCCCTTATCCCAACAGAACCCAGCAGGGAACTGCCCAGTCTTGGGCCACCAGTGGCATTACCGCAAAAAAACCCAAATTAATTCCCAGGGTGTATTCCCTCCTTTGGGAAGGGAGAGAGATTGTGTGACTGCTGCTACATCCAGGATTTTACAGCCAAACTGTGCAATCCCTGGAAATCTCTACAGGGTGGGGATATCCAGGAAAAATCTGTCCATACAGAATCATAGAATCATTTAGGTTGGAAAAGACCTTCATGATCATCGAGTCCAACCATCAACCATGCCCACTAAACCATGTCCTGAACTGCCTTGTCTATGCGCTTTTTGAATATGGGTACCTGCTACACCAAAACATCAAAAGCCTTAGATAGTTTTGGCTGGAAAGTAGCAGTTCAACTGTGTGAAAAGTAGAGGTATCAGTAATTATTTTTATTCCAGTGCTGAAACTGCTGTTAACAATTTTTTAAAACAATAGCAAAACACTTCCATTCTCCCACCTCTGTTTTTAAGGTCTTGAACAACTCATTTTGGCCATTGTAATAGGTTCTGAGCCCAGAATCTTCTGTTCTTGCAACTGAAGCCAGGAGAACAGGAAAACAGACATAAAAACAGTCTCAACAGTGTGGTGGTTTTTTAATCCTAAAAGGAGGTCAGTAATGTTCTCTGCAATGAATGTAGCACATGCACCATACAGAACTGTTGTGCCTCATGGCAGTCTCAGCACCACTACCTTTAGGTTTACCATTGACTTCAATGCATCTGAGTAATGCCCATCCCATCCTCAGACCAGGAAATTCGCCTGGAAACCCCAGATGAGGTACCAGGCACTTCCATACACAATCTCCCAGTCTAATGCTTTTCTTAGGAGTATTTAAGAAGCATTAGCCATGAATTATCACTTACTGTACAGCAGCTTCTCCTAGCATGACCAAACTGGCAAATTATTATTATGATTGCATGTTCTCCTTCCCGAAGTTGCCGTTCTGCTCGAAGAAGAGATACGGAGCCCAGGCAGCCAGCTAAGCCCACTGGACACCAGTGAAGCTGCTCAGGCTACGATCAACCTTGGTGTCTTTTTAGTCTTAGCATTCTTTCTCCATGACAATAAATTATGTTTTGGAAAGTGATGGGGTGTTATGATGTAGACTCTATAATGTAAACTGATGAACTAAAGGCTGGTTATGTTAGACTTCATTGAGTATTCACTGGACATGAACTGGAACCAATGATCTGGTTACCAACAACCCTATATTTCAGTGGGAGAGGCCGAAACCCAGACCCAGACTTCTCATCTGCTTCAAATCTCTGTCATGACCTCCATCAACATTTTAGGTTAGAACACCTTAGACTAGACTGAAAGATCTCCTCCCTTACAGTTCTGGGTATCTATAGCCCTTCAAGAAACAAAGTTAAAAATCTCAATCTTAACTATGTGGTTTGCTATGACCTTCTTTTTATCTTCTTTCTGACGTGCTTTGTAATTCCCCCTATCATGCTTACCTCTCCTTATTTTAAATTGGTTGCATATGAATTAATTATCATGTTCTCCTCTGTACTAACATCCTTTTTGGCAAGGACACCTAGCTGGTAGATTACCATGTGTTTTAACCAGGACGATATAGCACTGATTCCAGAGGCACTGCAAACGTAGAAGTTTTTTAAGGTCAGTGGCAGTTTTACATACGGAGGATCTCCTGAATTAGGCCCGGAGTGCACTATCTGTTCAAACAGTGACAATTTTTTTTTCATTGGCAGATAGAAGTCTCCTATTTAGTCCTGCAGTTCCTTTGCATTTGTACTAAGATAGCTAATGCGCACACACAATTACTCACTTACTATTGCATGATCAAAATAAATAACATTTGCTCTTATTTAACATAATTTCTAGCTTACAGCCAAACCATTGTCCTAAGCTACTTCCTAAGAACCTGATACAAATCTCACTGTAACCATTGACAGGCTTCATGTCAACTCAAGTGAGTCATGTGCCATATTGCTCTGTCCCATCACAAAAAAATACAGTCAGAAAAAAAATGAGGCTCTGGTTCATTATTTCAGGGTGCTTGACACAACTTCATCTTACTCTACACAGGGCATGGAGAGTTGTTAGCAAACACATGCCACCATTGCAGCATTGGACCTTCGTGAAGGATTAATGCCATAATATGCCATGATGCCAGGCATTATTTTTTGTTTTGAAATATAGAATGCCATCGTATTTCAAAAAAGGCAGTTTTGCACATTTTGAAGAAAGAAATACAGATTAATGAGTTTCTTGCTATTTTTAATATTTATTGCAATTGATAGTTCTTGTAGTTTTTATTGGTAAAGAACAGAATTCAATTACAACTAAACTTCTTTGAGTTCCTTTAGTTCCAATATTGAATGTATTTTTTTCAAAGCTAGGATTACTTCAGTGGACATATAAACAGAATGAAAAACATTTCTTTTTTCTGTAATGTAAACAAAGACTCTATTCTATTTTAGTTTTGACACAGCAAATCGAGATTTGTGGTCAACTAGTAACCAGCTTCATGGACTAATCCATCTTAATGCTAGCAAAAGAGTTTGTTAATTTTCCTGGGAAAGAAGGTTTCTGTAATTCACATATCTACATATGGTAGATATGATTCTTTCATTTACAATGGCATTTGATAAAATCCTACTTTTATAAATGATGCATCTGCTTTTAATGTCTTAAATCCTGTGATTGAAGAGACAAATCTTCCCCCTTGTCTTGGTTTTTTTTTTAATATTTAAAAGGCCTTACTGCCTTAAAACATACATCAAGCAACATTGTAATAGAGAAATACACTTTTAAGACAAAGTGACAGATTTACATATCTGTGTGATGTGACTCTCTTGACAACCAATAAATGTATTATATTGATGAAGTGAATATGTCCTCTATCTGGTCATTTTCAACTGGAAACTAATAACCAGCATCACCATATCAGGCATGCAATAACCTGGGTTAAAACTAGGTTCATCAAATAAATCACTCAGGAATTTTTCTATTTCTTTCCCAAGACACGTTGCACATCTGCTTAGTGAAAGGAGGAAAGAAGCAATATTTCTTTGATCAAAGTCTTTTTTAATATCCTTGTATCTGTCCTGTGGGAATGCTATCTCTGGACTTAGGCCTGGGAGAGACGCTCAGCATCTCCTGAAAGGTGCTAAGCACCCTTTTACTGCCATTGACTGTGGCAAGAATATTCTGTTTCTTGCAAGATAGGGCTCCTTTGGAACAGTTGCTGATGCTCCATCACTTTCTAATGATCCAGGGAATGACATAAATTCAAGATTTCTAAAAACAAAACACAAGGTGTTTTTAATGAGTCCCAGTTTATATCAACAGCTTTCAGGAGGAAAAAGAAAAAATCTTAGGCAGAAAAGTATACTGCATTAAATTTACCCCAAGCCTCTATCTCATAGACATGAAACACCTATGCATATGTAGAGATCTCTAAGAAACACTTTGAAAAGCTACGTTGTGCTTTTAACTTTTTATAAAGTCTTATTAATATCATTTAGAGTTGCCATGTGGCTGGCTTCCTGCCTGGCCTCTTTTACTATAGACTTGGCAGTTGTTATCCCGAGCACTGCACATGTGCGGACGAAGCTGAGCGTGGGTAGCAGCCATTCGTCTGAGGCGGCTGGGTTTTGTCATATTTCAAACTGGCAACCCTAATGCCTGTTCTTACGGGATACAAATCTGGTATGAAATTCCCAGAGTCGAGTCAAGGCCTGGCCTGGCACAGGCAAATCGGTTTTTCACGTGAGGATGCCTGCAGGAGCATATGGACGACAGGGGAGCTTTTCATCTGCTTCCACGTCTGCCGGAGCCTTGGTGGAGCCACTGAGAGTTGGGGCAGGACTTGAGGATTTGCAGGATCAAGCTGCTAAAATGCGCTCCTTTCCCACACTTCTGGCTGTGGATATAGGGCTCTTCCTTGTTTAGGAGGTAGCAGACATAAATGCAGCATCCGTAGCCCAGACTTGCCCTGGTTTCAGGTCAAAGGCATGCTGAAAAGGTGGTGATAACATGGAGAAGGGAAAGTGGCAGCTACGTTGCTTTTTTTTATCCTGGAGCTTGCTAGCTGGTAAATGTGGCAGAGAAGGACCTGGAAGTGGCTCAGAGAGCAGCCTTTCAGCATCCTGATGTACTCTGGACCCACAGCCCCCCCCAGAGCCTGGACCCCCTCTGCCCCTCCATGCTGCCACAGAAGGGGCAAAACCCTGCAGGAAGCACAGGTCAAGTCTGGTGGAGACTCCTAGGTTTCTACAATCTATTTTCCGTTTTATGATGGGGCAGAACAAGACAGACACAAACTAAAAAAACTGTAGATAGGAGTTGGTTCCACAGGCTTAAGGACAAATATTCAAATAACTTTTAAATTAGACAGTATGGACTTGGTGTCACTTTTCTTGCCTGTTCCCTAGGTGCTACCCAAGAATCAAGTCTCTCATGCAAACTACAGCGAGATGCGTTGCGGGCCCATTGTTATATTTCTAGGCAATGCCTGTGGCCCTAAAGTAACCCTGCACTTTTCATTTTAAAGCACCAATACCACCAACTGCATGGACAGGCTTTTTTCTTCACGTTGCGTGTCGGTCTTGGGCTTGGATTTTTGGGTAAGGCTTCAGTAGAAAATATTCAACAGGGATTTCTTTCTATAGGAAGGGATGCTCCACCTGCAATTTTGTGTAAATCCATGTCCGTTCAGCTTTGACATAGCTGTAAACCTCTTTGCTCTTGCTCACCAGAGCCTTGTTAGGACTTCAATTTGCACCAACAATGCTCCCTTCCTGTATAGCATCTCCCTTGCAGCTGGAGCGTGATATGAAATAAAGAGACTACCGTAAGGAGAAGGGGAGATTATAGGGGATAGAGGCAGACAGATCTTTAACAGTCTTTCTGCTAGATCCTGCCTTTGTATGTAGGAATAAACCTGCAGATCTACTCCGCTGGCAACAAATAGGTGGGAAACCCACCTGCTGATATCTCAGCCCTCTCTAAAGGCTGTGCCATAGACAGGATAACAATCTGCTCATGTTATTTATTGTTCTAGTTACAGAATTGAGAAAACATATAATCTAAAATAAAAGTAAATCCACTCAGTTTGTATAGTAATAATAATAGAGGATACAAATAATACACAAGAAACAATACAGTTACCAAAAAATCTCAGTAATTTATATTTTCACTTGAACAGTACATAAATGGGAGCATTTTAATGACAGTACAATTCCCCAAATAAACTGTTAGATAACGTATCCAAGGCAAAGAAGATATGCACTTCTGTAAATGTGTACGACCATAACTTTTTTTAGTCTTACATTTGTATATGTGTTTCATGCCTATTTACCAGAATATGTGCCACTTAAGGCACCAGTACCCATGTATAAGTTCTTTGGGTGAGTTGGTTGGAATAATTTGTGATACCGCATTCATTACCACAAAATGAAATTCAGTGTGGTGCTCTCTAGAAGATTTCCACCCCATCTAAGATCTGAAGTTAAATCCCAGTGCTACTGATTCCACAGGGCTTCTATCTTTGCTCAGGAGATAAGTGGGATTGAAAAGCTCCTGACAACCTCACATGGGCCCAGCAGACTTGGATTAATTTCAGTCAAAGATTTTCCTTAACTGGATGTCATACAACTTTTAAGAAGTCATTTGCTACCAGAGAAGGTGTACAGGATTGCTGAACTAACATGACATTTAAAAGAAAAGGAGAAAAAACTACTTATTCTGACCTGAAAGCAAAAGCTGTTTGTTTTGGCATCATGGTAAAAATATCTGCATGTATCTGCATAAGTAGCAGAACTCTTTGCTCAGAACTGTCTTTGAAGATAATGCACCTGCCTAAATGGGTCTACCTTGTCCTTCCACTACACTGAAGGTTTGCATCCTGTGAAACAGCAGTCCCAGGACTGCAATGCTCTGTTGTGTACTTTGTCACTCGGTGTGCAATGGTTAAAAAGGCAAATCTGGACTAGCTGGCACCAGGCAGGTGGGTTTGGATGCAGGTATACAAGGGTGAAGTCACTGCAGGTCTGTATAGCTCCCTTCCTCCAGAGCAGGAGTGATAGGGAGGAAAGATGAATGTGATGGATTCCGGCTCAATGTCCCCTTCCTCCAAACTTCCTCCAGTAGCAAGGAAAAAACAGCGATGTGTGGAAGACAACTCTGAGGAGCAGTGGCTCCAAAGGCAATGGGGCAGATGGAGAGTGTAGAGTTTACACATCACCCCATGTTAGAGCTGCACCTGAAATTACAAATATCACCTTACACACTGCAACTCTGAATTCGGAACTGCAGTTATGTGAGGAGTGAAAAAAATGTGAATGTTTGCCTATCTTTTGATAGCAATGTCTCATGACAGAGGCAGCTTTCGTCAGTGCTCCAAGCTTATGTTGTCTTTATTAAAAACTAGTAGTTTTACTAGTAGCTTGCTTTGTTTTTTAACTCCTGAACATGAAAAGCAAATGTGAATCAGCCTCTTTAAATTAAATATGAGAAACAATTACATTTTGACAGTTTAATTGCATTCTTCCTCCAACATGGCATTCTAAACAAGATACCACATGTATTTAGCATGCTGATTATATTTTTAGATTGTTTTGCAATTAAGAAAGTATCCCTAAAAGAGATAAAATAATTGGTTGACTAAATCACTATTTCTTGAGGGAACAATATTAAGAAATGAATGTTGAATGGCTATATCCATAATAATTAGCTTTTAAATCACTGCTTAAAGGTTTTAGGTTTTTAGCCTTCAAAATTGTATCCGTCATTCAATTTGCTGCATATTATTCAAATTTGCTTATATAAAAAAAAAAGAAAAAACCCAACCACTGCCAACAAAACAGCCTTCAGTGTAACTGACAGGATCTCATGACTTTCAATGGCAAAAAAAGCTCAGGCACCCAAAACATCTTTCATTGGGACAGTCCTAGTCCACATCTCTGAAAGGCATTGTGCTATTGATATCGCAAATAGAGAAAAAGATACTAACTTATTTCAAAATCACTAAGTATTCAAGCACAGTCCAGCTTCCCAGGAGTTCTGGATGACCTTTACATTGCTTTTATTATATGCACAAAGCTGTTTCTTACTTTTCTTGAGGAAAAATAAAGACTAAATACTAAAAAGTTTCATGAGTTTCTGTTATTTTCCTCAACAGTTGATTGAAATGGGATGGTGGGATCTGAGTTTGAAAAAGAACACGCCCATTCCCCAGGTTAAAACCATCTCTGGGTGACAATCTTCTGAAATTTTATTTTAAAAATAAAAGAATCTATTTAAAATATGCAAGTTGGAATCAAACTTTCAATTCTGTTGAAACAAAATTATGATTCTAATTATCATTTCAATCCACACATATCTCCCAAACTTTTTTTTTTATTTTGACAAAATATTTTCATTTGACTTTTCATACCGACAAACAAACTAAAAAAAAATCTCAACTTCTTCCAGTGAAGTCAATGCAAGTTTTTATTCTGATCATTTTCTATGTAAATTTGTGCAAAGCCAAGCCAGTATTCAGAGAATAGACACAGTAGGCTTATGATTCACAACAAGACCAGATGGAATTTCCTGGAACTTGTTTTTAAGATACCAAATAAAATCATATTTAGAAGGAAGAAAGTGAGAGGCTGAACTGCAGCTGAGTCTGAAGCAACATTGTTAAGACTTTTCATTAGGATTATAAAGTTTGACCTGCTTGCGATGATCTTGAAGGTATGTTGATTTCATACATTTCCTACTGAGGTGCATACAAAAATATGTGGGTAGAGATGCCAGTAGTTCACAAAGGAATGATTTGTAAGGGGAAAGGAAGGTTAGCCCAAACATATGGGACAAAGTGAAGAAGACATGCTGGTGAGAACCAGAGTGCAACAATGCTGAATGGTCTAATCAACTGAAAATGTTCCCAGGCCCCAGCAGCAGGGCTAGTGCAGAGAGGGCCTGCTGTAGCAGGTTTAAGAACAGAACCAGATAGTAGGGAGAGGAAACTGGGAATGCCCAGTAGACACAGCTGGAACAAGCACACAGACATTTCAACACAAGCTCACAGCATCACACTTTACCTATTCTTCTATAAAAGGCCTGAGAATGTATCATCCATACTGGTTGTTGAAATAAATGCCTTTTAATATTGTAGTGCAACGTAGTTCTATAAAATAACCAGCAAATAGAGGGTAATAAGAGATCTTTATTTAGTGCGCAGTCCCGAGTGCCATGTCCCAGAGAAACAGCAGGGTAACGAGATGTACCTCATCATGTGCAGGAGATGGTTTCAGAACGGTTTGCCAACCAGGGTTTGGAAAGAAAGAAGTGGTAGCAAGGTATAGCCAGGAACTCTTTCCACCCAGCATTCCTGCTGTCTGAAGATCATGAAGAAAGTCATGATAGAAACTTGAAGGAACGCTGCATGCCTTGTAGATGTTGCAGTTTTTTCAACAGTAACTGTACCAGTAAAGGATACTGCTTCCCCACAGACCTTGCCACGCTTGAGATGATGCTTCTGTGTTTTACAGGCTGAGACCTGACCCATCTCCCTTTGAAGTCAATGGCTGTCTCCTGATTGTAAGTTGTTGAAAACAGCACCAACATCACAGCAGCTGGAGCTGGAATAGTTACACCCAAATGAGCTCTTAGCTAACAGGTTTTGATAGCAGCTTATCAATAGCTGACAGCTGGTGTATTGATAGAAAGGAGCTGAGCAAAGACAGCTTCTCACATGCCAGCTGCTAGGTGACAGCACAGACATCTAATTTACATGGAACTATATGGCTAGCAAACCCCAAAGTCATCTCGTTTAGCAGTGGCTTAGGTATGTTTGCCAGTGAAGTAGCCAATGTCTCAGTTCACCATCACTGAACAGGGAAGTCCCTTCTCTACCTTGCCCTCGCTTGCTCCTGGCTCCAAGCTCCTCCACGTACCTTGTGCTGCTCCAGCCTTGCTGGTCTTTCTGCCAGGTTACCAAGTTGCATGAGACCAGCAAAGGCCTGAAAAAACTTAGTGCAGGGATCAGGAGACTCATCAGGCTAGGAGTGCAATGGAAGATGGAAGAGTAGGGAAGAAAGAGGACGAGCAAGAATTCTCCATTTCAGCAACAGAAAAGTGTTGGATGAGCTCAGCAACCCCTACTTCATCCTTCATAAATTGTATCCACTGCAACGTGAACTCTAAGTCAGAAGGCATTCTTTCAATTAAAAGATAGGAGTATAGATAGGAGAGCAGCAGGTTCAATTTATATCAGTTGCTGAAAAGACTTCTATAGCTTTTTTTATATGAAGAACCATTAGAGTCATCGGCACGTTTTTGTAAAGACTCAGTGGTCACTCCTAGCATGTCACCTGCTAATGGCATGTCCCTACCCAAAGCAGCAAATTTGGCCCAATTATTTGTGAACATATTTAGCTGAGTTTGGCAGGGACTGGAAGGTCAGACACTTGTCACTAATACGGCCGTATATATGATAACTGCTGTGAGTGAGTCTTGTGCTCCTGAGAGCCTGCTAACCATCTCCAGACAGCAGAGTATCAGACAAAACATTCAGCATGGTTCAGATGAGCTAGTTATGCCAAATGTGTAGAAGCAATGACGTGCAGAACTGCTTAAAAGTCAAGTTCCAACTGTTTCTGGGATACTCAGTCCAATAGATTGATTGATGGATAAATTCATTTCTTATGACAATCAGTGTTCAGAAATGAGATCCCAGCATCTCAAGAGTCCTATCACCAAGCTCCCTCTATGGAGTGGAGACAGGGAAGCAGCTCAGGTAAGATTTCTATCTCTGTGCATTGACTACAGGAACCAGGCTACCAGTTTCTTAACACAGGTGCTTAAGTTAAGGGTCTAAAGCGAGGCGGAATGAGCCTGGGCCCCAGAGGCCACTTGGAGATGTAGGAACAGCATGCCGATGCTTTCATAGACCTGCTCCTTCCTACTGCAGCAGTAAAACTGAATAAACCTGTGGATCTGTAGCATGTTGCTGGGATTCCTTCCCTAGCTGTCTTAATCCAACAGATCTGATCCAACCTAGGTATGCTGATGATACTGTCTAAGAAAAAGACACAGGGAAGCTCTAGTTCAGAATTAGACTTTGGATTTAAACAATAGCCAGTTTTTGGCACAGGGGACAGACTTTAGATGAGCACAAATTGGTGAGCTACAGATTTAGAAAGGGGGAGAATTATTTAGATTCTGGCCAGACATTTTGGGGGAAACAGACCAAAAGTAATATCTATTCTAAGGAGAAATACTGATAGGCGGTGGAATTACAGGCCAGCTCTTTCTTCTTTTTCCTTACAGTCTGGAGTATGCCTTATAGCTCATCATATTTTTGGCTTCTGGCACATATTTTATTAACTTCCATTATATATAGAAACAAAACAGACCACTATTTTAAAAAAATGCTGTGAGTAAAAAGAGAAATGTAATGGCATATTCAAAGAGTAATTAAAGACTCTCTTATGAAAGTTAAAAGCCAAGAAGAGTTTGAGAGAATTTCACACACAAAATATTGCACAAAACTATATGAACCCATTTGCATCCACATTTGTGAGCCATGTGACTTCCCCTGAGATTCAGTTTGGCTTCTCCATTTAAAGCATTACAGATACTGAAAACTGAGGACTAAAAATTTGGCTTGCTATCAAACCCAAGCTTCAGTTTAGATGATGCAGGAGAAACCGACGGAATCGGACCTCACTTAACTCATTCCAGTCTGCTCAATTACTGTCACCATTAGAAATGACTTCATATGCCAAAACCCTTTAAGCCTAACAGAGCCTGATAAAGACGCCTGCAAAACTAAAAAACTGTAAAACTATCAGCATACTGTGGATAGGCTGAATGCCATAAAGGATGAAAGATATCCAGGAACACAGGTTTGTTTTTCTTTTCTGTTCTTGCTGTTCCAGAGATCTGGTCTTATCTCAGATACTTGTAAGTGGCATGAAGATCACAAAAAGCATTAGCATGAAATATGCTATCAACTGCCTTGTGATCATGAAGCTAGACTACAGGCAAAGTAAAGCCTGATAGCTGTTGGCACTGGTGTTGTTACTCCTGTTATTCTTTCATAGTGAACATTTTGCTGCACATAAAAAGCCCTATATGCTCCTCAGTTGAGGTGTAATACAGGCTTAAGATATTCTGGAGAATATGCAAGAGAGCCCTCAGTAATTTTAGCCATGTCCTGTGGAAGAAATTTGCCCAAGGGAAAAGGCCTATTTTTAGATTGTCACTGTTTCACAGACATCAATGAAAAAGATGGAGAGGCTGCTCAGGAGTTTCCTCACTCCACCTACGTACTGCAGAAATGGGCATCACAGCAGCTCCAAAGACTTCTCTGCTGCAGCAACTGTAGACCAACAGGAAAAAGCTGCAGCTGGAAGAAAATGGTCCACAGAAATTACAGGTAGGTATTTTTGTAACTATCACAAAAGCACCTTAAATTAGTTAGGTGCTGAAGAGCAGAATGAATGCAGGCTTTGAGCTTCCCTGAAAAACAGTTTATAATTACACCTGAACGAAACTTGCTGTGAGATCTGCAACGACACTGAACTCACTTGGTAACTGATTTCACAATGTGTTGAGGTTCAGTTTCCGGGTCAAATTGTCAGCTGGTGCAAACAGACGGAGTTTCCGTGAAGTAAATGGGCCTCTGGCAACTCATCCCTGCTAAAGGTTGGGCCTAATATGTGTTAAAAAAATATCCGACTTGGCAGGTCTTTTAAATGAACGTGCACCTTGGCCCTAACAAAATCTGACAGATTATAATTCTGCTGCAAGCTCACTGAAAACCTACCCTTTTTAATGTGGTTTTCACCTGAAACCTTTTGTACTTTCTGTAATTTTTTCGATTGAGACTCAGGGCTCATTTGAACTTAAGAATCAAAGTGGAAGCTTAAAAGGAGGGGAAACCACATGAACTGAAAAGAAAAATCCAGGTATAACCAGGTGTGAATCCAGATCATAACCTCAGACCAGCAGACGGTGAAATGTCAGGAGGCTCCTGATCCCACGCCAGCAGCAGGACCCGGAGCACCCAAGCCCCCCCACCTCCATACCACCCATGCCTTTGCATTGCTGCCAGGGTTTGGGAGTATCGGCTAACCCAGTTATTTTTGTAAGATTTTCTCACATATTTGACCCCTACCTCGTAGCCACAGGCTGATGGGAAGTTATTAAATAACGGGAGACGAGACTTTATCTGCAGGATGCAGTGAGGGGGTGACTGGTTTTCCACCCGTCCCTCCCCAGTTCATTCCAGCGTGCAAGATAAAGGAGGACTGGACCCGAACCTGAAAGCGTATTACATAAATAAAGGCACAATAGAATACCCCACAGAAATAAATTACCTTTTCATATAAAAATCTTCTAAAGCCCATTTCCAGAAGAGTAATAGAGCTGCCAGTCCAACACCTGCAGGGTTGGAAATAATTTACTTAGCCCGGCTGACTTTTAGGCAGGTTCTTCGTTTGACGGATGGCCCAATTAAACATCTGTTAATCACGACGCTATCTCATCTCGAGGTGGAATACCTGCTTCTCCTAGCCTGTCTTTCCGCCAGATAACATCAGATGGCCGCCGATCCATCCGCAAGGCTCTCGAGATGCCCCTTCGGGCTGGGAGGCCTGTGCCTTGCGCAGGCCTCCCTCCCCCTCCGCACAACCTCCCCGTAACCTCGGGCTCCTGAACCCTCGTGTACGTTTTAGGCCTTGATAATAAAGCAACATCTGCAAACTTACAAGTGCTTTACTCGAGTTAATTGAGTAAATTGAAGCAAGATGCGGTGCAGGGGTGATCTATGATCCCAGGTTGCGGGCCTAGAAGGGAGACAACAGATTTACTGCAAAGACAGTGGGCGGCCTTTTGTTCAGGGCCTGGTTCACGGGAAGTTTGAGGTCACGAGGGATTAAAATATCTTCAGAAACAAATGGAATAATTTGGCTGAAATATAAGGCACACAGTGCCAGCTCATGCCAGGAAACCGGAGGTGATTTATGTGCCTTCAATCCAACACATTTTTCTGATATCTGCCCCATTAGGTTGAATTTATAGATTATTGGGAGAACATGTATCCTCGTCTCCCCTTTTCTGACATGTTTGTACTCTGGGGAGCGGTTCCAAGTATTGCAAAATAAATAAAGCGGCGCGTTACCTTGCATTCACAAGGGCGAAGGCCCACTCCCTTTAAATCTCAGGGGTAAAAAAAAAAAAAATAAAAAAGAAGAAGAAAAAGAACAAACCAAAACAAAACCCCAGCCTCCCATTTACTATACTTGTTTGGGAATTACTTATTAAAAAAGACATTAAACAGGTAATGCTCTTTCTCCTATAATCTGTACAAGTCATTAAGTTTAAGCACAATTCGCCACCTTGAAGCAATTGGATACATTGTAATTTGTTTTATGGTCTCACAGATGCAAGGTATTTGCCGAGCTATAAATACATAAAAGTGGTTTATACGAGCAGCCCGTACCCCGCGTGAGTTAGGAAAAGAGAACTCTCCTGGTTTCCCTATTCGCATGCACGCACACACACGCGCGCACGTTCATGCACTGTATCTGTTTATATTATTTTTTTAAAGCCTGGCTCACTTTTAGTGGGATATATTGTCCCTTTTGTAGTTTCTCTGCTGCTTTATTAAATCCCAAATTCCTTACAAAACTGTACAATTTTAATAACACAAATCCATGCAGGTCATAAAGCTGTCGAAATGTACATAGCACCAGCCGTGATCAGCTGCAGTGATATCATCAACCCTGATTAGCTAGAGCCGGTCACACGACAAGGTTTTATTACAAGTGTCATTTACATTTTTGACAGTTTTACAAGGCTTAATGGCTTTGTATTAAATACATTGTGTTTCAAGGAAACTGACAGTTCAGGGTATCTTGTAAATACAATGCTATGGCATTTCCTCAGAAGCAATACTCAGGAAAAATGAAACATCTACCATTCCTATTGTAAACAGGGACATTTCACCAAAAAAAGAGTTCACCCCAGCCAAAGTTTAAGTCCAAGAATCAAAAAAAGCTAAGAAAAAATATTTTCTTTTGTCGATTTTTTTTTTTTTTTACATCAAGCTACGTATGTCTTGTAACATACTAAAACTTTTTGTAGCAAAAGCATTATCAATCACTGAAAAAACTGAGGAATGTTCCCCACAGAAATTAATGGGAAAATACTCTTTGCAAAAGTTTCCTGCAAAAAACTGATTTATTGTTTGGTTTTCTTGCAAATAAAAAGCACTGCCTGGGGGCATTAAAATATTTCTGAACTTCTTTACCAGGTTCGTATCTATTTTTAATCTCATGAAGAAACCTTGCCTAAACTGATCATTTCTCACATGGTTTTAATCAGAAATGAGGACGAAATTGGCAACATTACCTCTCCTTCTACTTGGACTTTGGGGTTCATTTGGGCCTAATATAGAGATGTTCAGAAGGAAACCTCCTATACTTTGAATGGCAATAAGTCAAAATCCAAATCAGAATCTGTGCTCTTCGATAAAGACCAGTTATTTCAGAAATTAAAATGAATCCCCCAACCTGAAAACCACCTTGACGTGAAACAGATAGGCATTTTCACAACAAAATCCAGAGCAGACTGTCCATTTAAGACTTGTGCATCTAATGTAAGCTTTCCCCCCCACAGAGTATCTACTTACGCATGTAATAGTTCTCCAACTGATTAAATTTGTGCAACCTATTATTTACTATATGAATTAGGTTCTTATTCCCAGATGTATTTCATTCACTGCTGTTCCTGTGCCAATTTCTCAACAACATGGCACTAATATCCCTTATCATTTACACGCACAGGTTTTATTATTTTGATTATATCAGCGTAATAAAAATGGTACAGTCTATTTACATTACAGCCTTTTCTTTATGTGGTGACCACTATGAATTTACTCACACCGGCAAAAATTCTACCATTGCCAGTGGAAGGAAGGCTTTTGCTGATATGGCTGAAGACACCCTAGAGATTAACTTTTAGGTTAAAAAAATGAACAGTGGCAAACCAGTACTCCCAAATGAAATTGTAACACCAGCATAAAATATTACTTTACTCTGGGCCTTAAATGTTAAAAGACTGATGTTGCTTCTTTCTCCAGCTTGATCAGAGTAAAACATTGGAGCTACTCTAATGTTTCCATGGGCTTTTCAACCACCATCCTGATTACTTGAAAGAGGGTCAGCCATTTGATTCACTCTAATTCTATGTACATTATTTCAGCGGTGTCTGTAGCCCATATGCGGATGATCTACTGAACAGATAGTTCCCAATGCAAAAGTGATACAGTGTTCATAGAAATTATCCCCAAATGCTGTAAAAGTTCAAGAGGGAGACAGATATTTGGGATAAATCATGGTAGAGTACTTTTAGTAAAGTAAATCTGTCATTGCTTGCCCAGTGGAGCTTGCAGGCAGTTGTGTCCCCTGTTCCTTCCTTCCAGGCAGTGCTTTCTCCTAGAAGTAACCACAGAAACGCTGAATGTCATTTATGTTATTCTCGAAGGCTCTCTCCTTGCATGACACACTCCATGGAGCCCGCTACCACTCATCCCCTTCCCAAGGCATCTCCTCCCTAAACGATGTCTGCCCAGCCACAGGACAGCTAGCTAAGGGGCATTCACCCTTCCAGTCTGTCACTGAATTCTTTGTTGGTGCTGTAAAAAAAGTCACTTTGACCTAATAACAATGATTTTCTCGATGGATACCTGTCTGCTGCAGAGAAGAAAGTTACTGGCATAAGTTCTTCCAGCCCAATACCTATGGTAGCTCCATCACTTGTAGATTGGTGAGAGGGAAGGGAGCAGTCAGACCCCAAACCCTGTTGGGTGGCGTATGGGACGCAGAGGAACCATTTGCAGGAGTGTGTTGCTCTTTTCGCCACTCTCATCTCCTCTGCCAGCACGTTGCCAATGTGGCTAAGGGATCCCTCTCGTGGGTTGCCCCCCACGGAGACAGTCCTTCCTCCTGCCCGTGGCTGCACAACCCAGAGCCAGTGTCCATGGCCTCTGCTGCCTCAGCAGCAGGTTGTGGATGGGCTGTTCTGTATTAAAGTTTGGAAATGAAAGTGAAAGCACATGTGAGACCTGCTGAACAGAACAGCAGAACCGGAGACTTAGCTGTATGCCAGAAGCCACAACCAGATAGAAATCACAGGTTAGTCAGGAAATTACTTGCATTTAATTTGGGGCCATGTCTCCTGGGAGGAGGCTGGCCTTTTCCTGTTGTGCAGTGATGTTGCCCCTGGGTATAATTTGCCTTTTTCATAAGCAAGGGTGCTATCTCCTCCTTCCTCAAAGAGACCTTTCAAAGCCAGCTGAGGAGAATCAAATGTGGCACATTAGCAACAGGACAATGGCAAAGTCATTATAAATTGACTTCCTTACTGTGAGCTCCAGTAATCTGGATGTATTACTGGCGTGATTCTGCAATAAAAGTGAAGCGGCTTGTTCCTCCACTTGAATTAAAAACACCCTCTCCCTACCACTTCAGAGAGGTAAGGCATGCTCCCATCTTCTGGGGATGAGGTGAGGTGCCCGGCGGATAAGTCTTCTGCTCCTTACGCACGTGCCCAAGGGAAGGATCCTTTCCAAGCAGGTGTGGACATGGCCACAGCATGTAGACCGCTCTGCAAGTCTCACAAGAAGGAGAAGCAGACTCCGTCTTACTTCCTCCCACCTCCACGCCCCTGGTGGGTTGCAGTAACTAATGGCAATACAACAGCCACATCGTCGCAATTCCCTCCTCCCAAAAGGAGCCTGCCTCAGCGATTAAAGAGGTCATGTTTGACAGCCGTAATTAAGAGCTGGAGCAAAAATTGATGCACTACTCTGGCTTCCAAATTTCCCAGGTGCTGCAGCCTGAGGTCCTTAGACACATGCTGACTGCAGTCAACAAGGTTGCTTGTGCCAGTGACTCCTTAGCAGAGCCAGGGCTGGGGAAGCCATCTTAAAAAAGGCTAGGATGCTGTAAGGTAAAGCATCTGCCAATTTTTCCCCTTGTTTTTTTTTTTTCCTCCCACTTTCCACACAAACAATGGCAACTTTTACAAGCATGTGTCTGCCATAAAATGAGGACTCACTGTAAAAATAATGTTTCATTCAGAGCAAATAGGTTTTTAAAAGTGCATTTTCTGCAGGGCAAGGCTTTTTAACAGTTCTTGGCTCGTGCTTCCACAGAATTCATTAAAAATGTTACTCTGGATAAAATGAACAAATTCTTAATACAGTTATGAGTTTTCCCCCCTTCTTAACTTAAATTTAAAAATTAATGGTTGTGCTCAAGTATATACCTATTCAAGATGTTCTGCTAACACATCTGTATTCTCTGGATGATTTGTTATGAGCAATTATTCAGTGTCAGCAACTTCATATTTTGTAGCCTTTTGGCCATTAATGACTCTCAGTATCCCTTGCATAGTGCATCACTCCTTTACATCAGCTGTGTATGAGGTATGTGCAGAGTTCACTTGCTGGAAATGGCCAAACCTCAAAGGTCTTATACTAATACCTCCCTCTCCATAAACTGTGATGAGACTTCACATGATCATCACATTACCAAAATATGAGCAGGATTAGTAACACGGGACTCCAAAATTAGTGACTTGCGTTGCGTCTGCAATGTTTACTTTTTCTTAAGCTTTCCAGTAGCACTGATTGTGCGCACCAGCTCTTCCCATTTTGCACAACCTGAGGTATCCAGCAGCTCAGCTGCATGGACACGGCATGTCCACCCCAAAGCGTCAGCATTCCTCTGTTCTCAGGACTTGTCAGATCATGAGTAAATAACAAAGTAATAAAATAAATGAAACAGAAGCAAACAAAACAAACCCACCAGTGCAGGAACTGCAGCCTGGCCTGCCTTGAAGGGGTTAATGAATTCCAGTTTGATATAAGTTTGGATAACTAAGACTTTCCCATGGCAATAAAAGTTCATATTAAACTCAACTGGTCTTGGTTCCTCAGGCCTCACACAATCTCTTTTTCAAGCAAAACTACGTGATGCTGGTGGGAGTTTGACCACAGAGACGAGGTAAGGAGAGCCCTTGATGGATGTGATCCCATCGCAGGAGACAGGGAGTTTCTCTGCCAGAGCCAGCTGCAGGATCAGACCTACCTTGGGTCTCCAGGACTGGGCTCAGGTAATTTGAGCCAAACAGGTTGAGAAGAAAAATGCACTCCTCCTTGTATTTCATAAGTTGTGTTTTTCGCATATGCTTAAGAAAATCTATTTACAATATTAAAGCAACGTAGACCATAAAAATGGTTTAGTGGGCTACCAAAAGATTTAGTTAAGCCCTCATCTAATTAAAAATATCCCGTTAGCTGTGAATCTGTGGAGGGCAATTTAAAATAATTCTGGAAAGTAGTGTGTCCTGGGGTTATAATGTGGAGTTTTTCTTTTCTTTTTCTTTTTTCCTTTACCATTTCTTTTCTTTTTTGGTTTTGTTTTGTTTAAAGGGTGAATTAACATCTGACTGCAGGCTTCAGTATTGGCTTGCTTTTAATACCAAATACTGTCATTTCTATTAAAAAGGAAAAAAAAAAAAAGATTCCAACATTTTTTTTATATTCCCCCTTTGTCTACAATGTGTGTAAAGAAAAGTGACCGAAAGGAGAGGTTAAGAATAGTTCCTTTTTTCAAATCTATGTTGATTGAATTAAAATGTTTGAATTTTATTGAACAGGGAAAAAGAGATTTTTAAAAGCCTATCTGTAGTCCCCTATAAAAGCATTTTTTTTTAATAAAACTTCTGTTTAAAAAGTATGTTATTAGCAGTATATCCTGTGCTGCATATTAATAAAACAATGGAATTTTGTATTTCTTTTTCTCATAAATTACATAATTCAAACCTTAAAACACCTTTAATGAACACTGACTCGGCATGTGGCACTTAATAAAACTGGGCTAAACTCGTTTTCTGCCTGACAGGCTACCAGTGGAGAATGTGCCCTACAAGTAAATGATTAAGAGGCAGAAATCTTTTCTGGACTACTATTAAACACTTCAAAGATTTTCAAAGTCAGATAAAATGAAAAGCAAATGTGTTTCACTGCCTCTCAAATACCTCAAATGTTTTAGCAGGTGCAAGCAATGAAACCTTCTGTAGTGACAGCACTTTAGGGTCTGCAAAGTGCACCCTACTGAATTATGGGAAAGCAGGGCTTACTTCATAAAAATTCATGATTTTAGATGAGGGGAGATGCATGTCCTCAATACCCATCTACATATGTAGCACAGAAGGAGAGTCCCTTTGTGTCTCCCGGTGTCACAGGCTTGACTTAACCCTTGCTGGAACCGCTGGACTGTTTAATGTTGAGTTTCGTAGCCTTTAACCCTTGCAGGCTTTGCCTTTATTTCACTGCATCAACGGAAGAGCAGGCAGATAGGCTGTCCTCTGCGTTGTTTGTGCTCCAGCAGATATTGCAGTCCAGGAAAGTCCAGCCAGCCGGCAAGAGCAGTCCCTGGGAACCAGGCTGACCCGGGTGTTTGTCCTTCCAGCAAGGCGCAGCTAACTCTGGTGTAGCTTTAGCCGCATTTTTCAGCCTCCCCATGCCTCGGTTTCCCCCCTGCACTGTATGAGCAATGCTACTTCTTGCCTCATGGGACGTTACATGTACTTAATGCCACGAAGCCTGCAGATATTAAGGAAACAGGGCTGATAGTCCGGCTGGATTTTTAAATGGCACTTGCAGACTAAGACGACTGAGGAAATTTCTTTAGTATTAATTTCTCTGGCATATAAAGGAAAGTCTACACATATTAAATAGTTGTAGCTGCTTTGAACTTTCTCTTCTAGAAAACTGTAAATGAAAGTAGGGCTTATAAAAGCAAAGATAGGTACCATCTGGGCAGGTGCTGGTAACTGCTCTCAGGCTCTGCCAATTTACCAGACCATATACCTCAATCTCGGTCTGTAACTACTTGAATTTGGATTCAGGAGGATTTTATCAGACGGTTGTATGGGCTTTAAGAGCCAGACCAATAGTCTTTTTCTTGTGCAAGTTTGTTATGTTTCCCTTCATCGTGCTTTATTTTAACATTTAACTGACAAATAGTTTGTTGAGGATTAATAAATGACTAACACAAGCTAAACATGCTACGGACTAGGATGTTATGGGCCATATGTAATCAGAGAAAAAGCAGGAAAAAGTGGTAGGATGGTTTTAAGCAAACTGTTGTTGAATTCTGCAATGATTCTGCATTTATTAGAACGCACGTTAGTCAGGAATTAATTCTTTATACATTCTCTTTAAATGCAATGCAAGTATGTTGTATTTATTTGCACCCCAAATGGGATTGTGTAGCTGAAAGATGGATCGCTTTTCTCCTGGGCTGCTGAGACGATATTTCCCTGCCTGCATCTCCAGCCACCCTGCGCCAAGCCCAACTGCACAGTGTCTGTCCTGCCCTGAACAGGCTCTGTGGAGGTGGCTGTACACCTGCCTACCGCATCCCAGGGGCTTAGGGATGAAAGGCCTGAGTGTATTCACTAACCCCACCATAAACCCGAACCCTGTGCGTTGTACTTAGGAGGCAGAGCTATTGCAAACAAACCACTGCGCAGAAAAGGGGACCTGCAGCAAGTGCCATTACAAGAGGGGAAGATCACAGATTTAATAAAATCTCATTATCCCACTACTCGGCATTCGTGGGATCTACTTACCTTTGTGTTAAAGGGCAAAGTGAAGTGTCCAGCATAAACTCCCTGATGAATAATAACATGCATGATTAACTTTAAAACCCCACTAACGTAACTACATGCAAAGAACTACACTTACCGTAGTGTTATGGTGGAAATTTTTACATGACCGACAGCTTGACATTCAGTGCTGTTTCCCACAGCAGCTGCAGCTTCACCCTTTCACGCCAACATATGACTTCCTATGGATGGATGGAGTGATAGTAATTCTTCTGTTAGGATGTCTGTGAGTGCGTAGATGGGAGGATGTGCAGTGAAATCATGTTACGAGCACAAATGTATCCAGTTGTGCAATAATAGAACCACACGAATGGTCCCACATTAAAATAAATTCACAGAGCCTGACATTATGGAAGCTGAGAACAAATGTCTTGCCATGTAATCCATAAAGAAAATTCATATAATATATAAAATAATCCAGATCAACTGAAAATATTTATGGGCCAGCCATGCAGCTGGTGTAAATCAGCATAGCTCCACTGAAGTCAATGGAGTGACACCAGTTTTAGGCATATGAAGATTTGGCACCCAAGTAATTTGGATTTTCAGCAAGAAAACCCAGAGCTACTTCTCCTGTGGATTTGATGATTGAACCTCTGTTTAAAAGGTTGTGTTTTGAAATTCTGAATCAAGAAAATCATATATTACATTTTGGGTTTTGAACAGCTTTTGCTGGCTGTGGAAACGTTTAATTCATCACAGTTGGCACCGAGTATTATCTGAGATAATGTAATGGAAACTTTTAAGGATTGATGAGGTTTTTAACATTTTACATGTGTATTTACCCTTTCTATTTTTTAATACATGAACAGGATTGTAGGGCATTGGACTCTGTTCCATATTCCACTACATTCAGGAACAGTCTTTTCATTGGCGTCCAAGAGCTCTGGGTCATTCTCTTGGTCAGCCAGACACTGCTAAGCTGTACATATATGTATATCTCATGTATTGTCTATATTTATTTTGTGAGATGGGAAAAATTAACATGTCTACCATTTACTGAGATGTTTGCACATGAACATTACATCACACATTTAAATAAATACAGATGCATTTATTTCAGCATGTGGATATCCAGACGTCTATGCTTGCCTGGCATACATCTGGATAACTGAAGCATACTATTTCCACTTGTTTATAACTCCTTTCTTTCTGAACCAATTTTTTTTCCAACTTATCCAAGCCCACATTTCTCACTGGAGACTACATGCCAAGTTTGAACTGTTTTCAGTTACCCTAGCACAAGTTTAACATCTGAAACAATTCTTTAAGCATGCTCAAAACCAACCATATGGATTTTTACCAAACTTTCCAAAAGCTACAAAAGTATCAGCCTTAAGGAGTAATTTTTTTCTGGAAACTCATAAAGGGGCTTAGAAAGGAAGTACCTCTTTAACTAGCAAGGAACACTCAACTACCAAAGAATTATATTCAAGAAGGTCTAAAAGTCTGTTTCTGGGAAAACTCGTGCCTGCACCGTCTTCTTATGTCAGCCAGGTTGGGTAAATTCTGAGTTCAGTCCCGACACCGATAAGATCCATAAGAGTGTCTTTTAAAGCTTATATGAAACTATAAGTTGGAATTTGGTCTCAAGTTTTACCACACTCTCAGAAAGCTCTTTCTACCTGGGAGAGCCTACCAGTAAGTTCAGTGATGTGTCCAGTTGTGCTCCTGAAGGAGCAAGGTTAGGACAGATGGGCTTCCAGTCTGGTTGAAAGCTGGAACGAGAGATCAGATCTGCCATAGCAGCAAACTTGGGGATGGGCTCTGAACTCCCTCCTCAGTGTTACAGACTGGTACAGCAGTATCTTGCAGCATGGCAGGAAAAAAGTAGTTGGTGTTCGGGCTCAGCTAACAGGGAAAGTGCAAACAGAGGAGCCTGAGCAGGAAAGCCTGTTAACCTAAGCACATCCGCTAGATCCTGACAGAAGTAATGCAGATAATTTCCATATGGTATGTTCCTATTCTAACAGGCTTCAAGTGTCAAATTTTTTGGAGCTCTCTTTTCTTTCAAGATATGAGACTCTTTTTTTAATCTAGTAGTAGAAATTAGGTTATCTCTCTCTTTAACCTGTGACAGCAGCAGATAGTGCAAAGTCATCAGGAAGCACTAGTAAAGAACACTTTATAGCCAGAATCAGGGCTGCACCACTGCTCCTGTCCAAAAAGGTCTACCTACCAAAAATCACTGGGGTCTGGGCTGCTGAGCGTGAGGAAGGATGACACACAGTCCAGTCCCCGCCTTGTTGAAGCGTACTCTAAACTGGTGATGATCAAGCGAGGTAACGGTACATCAGGGCTCTGCTCCCTGCATAGCTTTTGCTGGCTTTGCTTTTGTGAGCCTTAAGTTGTCTGTGTTCCCATGAGAAACTACACAGACAGCAAATGTAACGGCAAGCGTAAGCAGTATTTTAAGGACATAGGTGACGGTGAAACACTATCCTGGCTTTCCTCCCCATTTAGTCATGCTTTTCATTCCACCCTTCCTTGCAGGTGACATGAATTTGATTAGCCCAGCTACTCAACCACCCAATGAAAAACAGCAGCTCCCATCCAGAAACAAATCAGCATGAAATCAGACAGTTGACAGTGGTTTCTCAGAAACTCCCTTTAATGTAGTTACACTGGGGACTGGGTTACCTATTCAAACCAAGCTAAACTGACACATCTGACCCAACCGAGCATCACTGTGTTTGCGTTCATCCCATCCAGTCCTTTCATGTTTTCAGATTACAGTGGCGGTGGGAGGGAAAGCAGAGGTGTTTAACAAATACTATTATTTTATAAGCTTCTGTTAAATAGTTAGACAAATATTCTGTAATCCTTCAGGCTCATCTTAGGTCAGCCACATAGTTAATGAACAATGATAACAAACGAGTAAGTTGAAATTGAAGCTTTGGGGAAAATGCCCCATCCCTTCATCACACGCCTGTGTGCACATATGCACAGAGTCTGTTAAGCATTTACATTTTGGTTCAAACTTACTTGCCACACTCAAGAAAAATAAATTTGCTGCTTTTAATAAGAAGATTGAAACCAAGGGGCATTTAATCTTTTATGATCAACAATAATATTTAAATGCTAGAATATATTAAATCTACTTATAGAAATCCCTCATTACATGAGCTGTGTTTTCTTCGCTAATGAATTGCATGTTTAAAAATACATTGTTACAAAAGTGTTTGTAAAAATCTGCTTTACTTTTCAAATGTTTCACAGTATAAACTGCAGGCGTTTCACATTTTTTACAGTTCAAGCTTTAAAATTATGCAAATATGTCTTAGCTGAAACACAGAATTCCTGCATTCAGAATTATAATACAATAGCAGAGCAGTCTCTGTTTTTCTATAACCATTGTTTTTCCCACCAAAGGCTAAAACTTGTGGCAAAGTATGCAAGCACAGTACTGTGAAGACACCAAATAGTTTACATCTTAATGCAGCGATTAAACAGAATACCTAGAAAATGTAAATCACTGGATTTCCCTGCTAGTGTTGTAATGATTAGTTCTTGTTTTATACCATGCTCAAAAGAGTGACAGGCACCATAAAGAAGAAGAAATACAAGCCTCTGTTATGAATATCTTACAAAAGCCCCAGTCCTGCAGATGCAGGTCAAAATTGTGCAGCTTTATTCAGGTGAGTCCCTTCATGTGTTACCTTCCCCAAAAAACCTGCATGTAGATCCTGATAGCAGAAGGAAGAGAGAAACCTGTGGGGTCATCATTTAAGAAGGTTTTTTTCCCTTCCCTTTAAATATTTCCTTCTTCATCTCTGCATATTGACTTGGTATCCTTTTATGCAGATGGGGTCATTTTTTCCTAGAATTGTGTAGGATTTTAGACACCTAAACTGTTGCCATCTTCCTGTCATCTTTTCATTGTCAAGAGACAAAGCCCTATGCAGCCCTGGAGAAATTTAAGGGAAATATTTCTCAGCAAGGTCCTGATGCTGTAAGGTGCTTAACATCAGATAGGACTGGGCCCTCAGACAGAACCTATTCTGTTTTTAAGTGGTCTGCGAGGGACGCACTTTGCCTGAAATTCATTCCAGCCCAAGATTGTGAACATAGCGTACAATAGATGGATTGGTGTAAAACTATCCCAGATAACTGCTCATACATCTTTCCTCTGTCAGTGAAATTTGCCATGATGTGTTCAAAGCCAAGAGGCATTATTTGTGCTGTCCTGGATCTGTTAAGGAATGGCAGGGGGAGGACAGAGATACTTAGGGATTTAAAAGCAGAGAGAACTCTATGAAAGAGATAAAAGGAGTCAAATGCACAAACCCTATTTGAAGTCCTTAAAGCATAAGAAAAGAAAGTATTAGACTTACCACATAGGGAGAGCTGGAATTTGTGTAGCTCTGGCCCCTGTGAACTGTAGCTGCTATTTTAGGGGTGGTCTGAATGTTTGAAAAGCTAGCCTGAATTCACAAAACTTTTCCCTAGTACTTATAATGCTCTTTTTTTTTCCTATAAAAGTTGGTTCTTTTTACTGTTGTTTTTATGAACTACATCCTAGCTGATGTATCTGTTGTCATGTTAGATATCAAAATGAGGAGAGAGTTCAGTGGAGGATGGGCAGTAGAAAGGAGTGAAATATATTTTATACTGTAGATATCTGCGTCTAGAAGTATTTTCTCTTCTCCATCATGCCAACATGCTAGGTCTCGGACAGCAATGTTTGACTAATAATTTTCCCTGCAAGTATTCTCTGCATCTTCACTACCTCCTCTCTCATATAGTATAGTTGTATTGTCAAAGCTTCTTTCTGTTCTTTTTTTCCCACTTTCTCTCCTAGGCAAAACCAAGCCCAATATGGATCAAGTCAGTTTTCAAAACCAATGGCTTCCAGTGAGTTTGTACTTTGGTATCATATATTTCTCCTTTATTCAGTGTAGCTAACATTTAAAGGATCTTTTTTGATTTAATATGCACACTAAGGTCCTCATAACACTATTGTTCATTTCAGGTTGCCAGCATTATAGATCAGGGAAGAGCTCAAAAGATATTGTTTGCTGAGCTGCCTTTCAGAGGCTTGTCTTAACCCTACCATTGTATAATAAGGCAAATCCAAATTACTCTGTTCCCTGGACTTTACATTTTGCTGGAAATCTGATGATAAGATGCTGACCAAGTAGATTATGAGTGTTTCATATCTCCTGTCAGCTACAAACATGCTGAGGAAAGACATTTTATTTACAGTAGTTTGTCAACTGTACTGTGTCCCCCTGACCACAGTATTGGAAAACCTGCAGAGATGAAAATAAGAGATAAGAGAGGGTTACTCAGACCTTTCAGACATCACATGTATTCCCAGGTCTCTGAGCCAGTTTCCCAGTTCCCTGCCACAAATGTCATACAAACGACACTGTCTCTAAGTGTCAGAAGGGTGGCGTGACCATCTTCTGAGTAGAAAAATCTGTGTCAGTGTCCTTCATGCCTTTCAGTATTGCACAGAAAAAGAGCCAAGTTCACAAGGTTCACTTCCAAAACAGAGCAACAACCAGTTCCTAAGATAATTCACACTGGTAGGTCATTGACAGTCATCTCTCACATGCCTGTTTTGTATCAATACTAGAAGCTTTTTGTATAAGGTTGAGACTAAGCACTTTTCTTGCCCCTGTATCGACTGTGTAGGGTTGAGCATTTGAGTGTTTGGCTCCCAGAGTTATTGTCTCAATGCTTCATGCAACTTCTTCCCCAGGACTGTGAGTTTAATATGTACTTTGCCTCATCAGAAGCTCTTCTCTGTAGAGTTACCTTAAAGCAAAAATAGCAGGGGGCTTTCTTCCACTGCTGGGTATGGTGAATCTCTTCTTGGATGTAGTATCTGTGACTCATGGGTATTTTTAATATCATCCAAAGTATGCAGTTATCCCTTGTGATTATAGTTACTATTATTTCCACTGTGCCACAAGAAAGTACTGATACTATAAAGCCATTTTGTTTTGATGTTGGAGATTCATATAGGTTAATTCTTAACAGTGAGAAAACTAAAAGCAAAATATTCTTTTATAGTTTTCTGGACTTTATTTCTAAATGAAATGGGCACTGGAAGTATAACGTCATTCCTCAACTAGTGTAAGCACCTCAAGCAAAAGTCTGTGCATGCTGAGGTGTGCCCTGCTATAAAGGAGGTAGAACAACATAATTAATTGCACTTTTCATGACCTATCATGCTGGCCCTTTCCTGAATCCCAACCAATACATATATATGTATATTTGTATATTCATAACTCCACAGCAATATTCAAAAGCAAATGTGCATAGAAAAGGAGGTATGATAAGTCTGCTCCTGGAAAGAAATTTTGGTACACTGAAGGCAGTTTGTCGTATTTGGGAGACTTTGTAAAATGTCTTTCCAACATTTTTCCCAACAACCAGTATGTTCACTGTACAAGCTATTGAAGTGATACCTAAGCAACAGCCCATCTTTTGCAGAAGTAAGCGTTATTTCGGTAGCAATCCAGTTGGCTGAGTATTTCTCTAATGCACAGATCTCTCAATAATTCAAGTACAGCCAATACAGAAAGAGTCAAGGGAAATCTTTAGCTGCTTTTTTATAGCACATAACTGAATGGATAGAAAGAACAGTGAAAGGGCAAGAGTACCAAAGAGTGTGCTGTTGGACTAGTGTTAGGAATATAGTTTTAGCACATACACCAGCAACTGAGGTGCAGGAGGCAGATCTTCGTGACTGTGACTCCCGTAACAAGACAAGTACCTTTCAGGACAGATGGTCGTGCAGAGAAAGAGGTTTAGTGGTAGTCACCTTGCAGGCACATCATCTGAACCCTGCAGCTGCATCTGCCGTGACTCAGGATGTACATAACAGCTGAAAGCTTTGTTAATGACTCCAAATGCCCGTCTGTAGCTGAACACATTGTGGCCCAAGGACTGCCTACGATCTGAGCAAGCTCTGCAACTCCCGACCAGAACTGTTTGCAATTACTCACATGTGAGGATACTTTCCTTTGGGAAGACTTGTTGGTTTTAAGGAGATTGCTCGTGGAGCTCAGTGCTATCAATCTAGTGCCGACCTAAGAGCTGGACCCATATGTTCTTTGTACACTTTTAAAAAGTGACTTATTGGATCATTTGAGCAATTGAACCACGTGACTTAAAAAAAAATCGAATAAAGAACAGGGCCATTCTTCTTTAACACCTACTTTATATCTCTTACAATATTTTTGTGCTGAAAATCCATTAGGGCTGTAAATCCAGCTATATCCTTATGCAGCTGCAGCGGTGAATAGGGTTGCCTCCGGGAGGACCAAACGAAACAGCAGTTGTCTGTCAAGCCCACCACAAAGCAAAGGTACCACAAGAGATACCACAAAGAAGTTATCACCCTTAACTGTCACCTGCTGGTCCTCAGCCAAAGGTTCCCATGGCCCAGCTTCAATGTCAGGACTGAGCTGTTGATGGCATGCAGTTCAGTCAGAGACACTTGCTCAAATCACATGTAGGGATAGGGATCTTGTTTAATGTGGCTAGGCAGGTAGCTATCGTGGGTTTGAACAAGCTGCTCTTCAGTGCATAGTCAAATTAATAATAATGTTTCGATACGAAATTGGTGGATGAATACAAACCCGCACTTACAGAAGAAAATATCGTTTATTTTTCTGAGCCTTAGCACTTCTGTACATGCTCAATTATATCTCATTAGCTTCATTGACCAGAAGTGATATTTCATCTAGGATTCATAGAAAGTCTTTTTAATGATTAATCCAAGATCAAGTAATTTTTAAAACAGGGAAATAATTAGGGATTCTATTTAATTTCCAGGAACGTGAAGTTTACAGGAAAGTCTTGATTCTCAAACTCACAATTTCATTGAGTGATCACACTGGAATCCCATGTCTTCTCACCCGGGAGGTATTTGTCAAGAAGCATAGCTGCGGTCACAGATGTAATCAAGTAGGCTTCCTTACAGGCATACAGTTCAAGTGCCAGCTCTGTCTCCTTCATTTACCCAGGACTGTATTGTCTGGAAGTCGATGCACAGGGACAACTAGCGAACAAACACTATATCCAAGTAAATCTACCACATAAGCCTTTTGAAATTCAATCTCATAGTGTTTTTCTGATGTGAGTGAGCGGTACTCAACAGGTATCACAAGTCAAGCTCGAGCCTTTGCCCTTTTAGTTTCCATAAGCAAGATCAATAAAAGGTTCTGCAAAACACTAGATTATAGGCTGAGTAGGCTGGATGCAGAAGCCAAATTAACAACCTGCCATGGTGTAGAAAGCTGCAGATTTGCTCTGATGAATGGAGCTCATAGTAATTTTTTTTTTCAGAGTGCGAATTGAAACATTATTGTACAACTATTAGTTTCCAGGAAAAAAATGTAATTGCTTCTAGATGCTGCTCGCTGTTTTCAAGAGCTCTTTAACCTTTAACTTTTTCGGTACAAAGGAAGCCTTGCTGTGCAGTGAATCTAACAAAACCATCATTTATATTTGGCAGAGTTCATTAGTCAATCGTAACAGTTTAATTATTAGCATTTTAATGCATGAGTGTTTAACTAGACAGAACAACGGTCTTTTAGGTACGACATAAGACTTCTTAAAAGAAAACGAATTAATTGGTGCTATTGTTTATACTGTGGCTCATTACGAAAATAAGACAACTAAAATTCAAGAATCTTTTAGCCAGATTTTGTCACCCATTAAATTAACATTATATTTGATGGCCTTTTCACTACATTTCAGCTTTAATGAAAATATTTCTCTTTATAGGAATAAAAACTCTTTCGTGTTTTGCGTCTTAAAAAATAGTTGTGGTGAACTGGGCAAAGCTAATTTCGTCAGTTCGGTCCCCGTCTCAGAAACTGGTTTTGCTGTAAGTTGATTTCTCTCCAAGTTACCTCTGCTTCAGAGCTGGTCATGAAGCTACAGTGTCAGCCATGAGACAGGTTACTAGGTATCGGAAGTAAATGAATAGTCTGAAAATTGAAAAGCTGCCTGTATTTGAAAAGCCCAATATTTTACAGATAATATAATTTTTTTCATTAAAATGTTTTCATCAGTACATTTTAAATTTTTTGGAAAAGGTTTGATGAAAATTTTTTCCTCTACAATTTAAAATAATTCTTTAAGTTGTTTTACATTTTCCAGATTACACTCATGAGTTAATCCTTGTAAGAGCTCTTTTTTTTCCCCTTTTTTTTATGGATTGTTGGAAATAACAGTTGTGTGGGAGCTAGAGGTCTGAAGGGGGTTCTTTGGGAACAGGTTGGATTGCTTGAGAGATCAAAGGAAGAGAATTAAAAAAATGCGGATGCTTATCAGAACAGCACTTCCGGACCTTTAAAGAATCTCATTTCTAACTGTGGACCAAAGGAAAACATGTGAACGTGGGTTATCTTCATTATCTTGGCATGGCAGGTTAATGGTGCTGGCAGAATATGTACTAAGGAATCCTACATCCCATGGTGATGATGCCACTAAACGCTGTCCCTGACACACTCTTTTTATGGTTTTTATGTCCTTATACGTTGAGGGATAAATAAAATTTTGATGGGGAAGAGGGGAGTGTGCAGATAGATTGGCTGATTTTTTTTTTTAAATCCTGGAGCACCAAACTGGTTTAGATTAGTGGTCCTACACTTGCACATACCATGATTTGGCCCCTGGTGCTTCTGTCCATGTCTTACCCCGAGGGAAGTGACCGGCTTCTGCAAATTATGGGGTGCCCTGGGTACTGGTAAATTAGGACATTTCAGGAGATGACCCCTCAGTTACTTACTTCTCCATAATCTGACAGGTGATGGTACGTGGCAAGAAAAGTTTTGAAGAGTCTTAATGGAACTGTGGGGCGATGCTACCGGCGAATAATTTTTTTAAGATTTCCTGACAAACTGTCTGTCTCTCTGTGGCATTCCTGTGTTTTGTGGATGATGAAATGTGTTGCAACAAGTCTTAAGGATCATTTAAAAACTGTCCCTTCTTACAGTTTATTGCAGACAGAAGTGTTACATCATTTTTACAATGTTAAATTAGAAGCTCCAGGTTTTATGGAAGGAAGAAATTCCTATTCAGTTCTAGCATATAACGACACCTATCCAGTTTCACTGACATTTTATTAGTACTCATTAATTTTAGCAGGATATTTATAATCAGGAATAAACATTTGCCGTGGAAATGACTTTTCCTCAACATTTCCAGACACAATGTGTCTTTAGTCAGACAAAGGGGTTTTATTTTCAAGGAATGGTATTTCAGAGCTGGAAATGCCAGCTCCCTGGTGCTGAGATGTAGTTTCTGGAAGTCTCTTCCAGATGTGAAGCTTTAAGGAATTAAGTTATATTGGGAAAATGGATTATCCGTACTGGAGAGCATTTTATCACCTCGTTAGGTTTAGGAAGCCCAGGTGATAGAGGAGAGTGGGAGAAAGATGTTAGTACAAAATGCTTCAAATCACAAAACAACAGGGAAAGACTGTCACTGATAATATACTGATACCACTGTAAAGTCTATCTCTAAGTTACTGTATGATTAATATGTTATCATTTAATCAAGTGATCGTATGAAGAAGAACAAAAAGACAGAGCAAGTCTGGATTGTCCCTATACAGCGTGCGAATGCAGAGTGACTCCGTATAACCAGCCAGCTTCCTGACAAAGGAATGCCACCTGATCTCTCGGACGTGCATTTTTTACATTATTTCTGCAGTTGTTTTTCTTGATTTCTGCTTCCACTGTCTGTCTTAATATGCTTTGCCTCTCCCTCTCTCTGTGTGTGTGAGAGAGAGACTGAGAGGAGAGTGTGTGTTTTGTACATATCATCAGATTTGAGCTTGCCCTCTGAGGATATCGGTGCCCTAATTAGCACATCAGTATTATGCAAAAGGTAGAAGCATTTCTGGTTCCCTTTAGACACAGAGGGCTTGCTTATCCTACACAGTCTTGTCTCAGAACAAGGGAAGTTTGTTCCCGGTGTAGCTGGTTGGTGTCCCCTCCCTGTGAACGGGACACTCATTCCTCTCGGGAATTCTGCTTAAGTTTTAAATAAAGTGGCAGCCTGGTTTTCTATAACCCTATTTACGTCTGTGTCATCGTTTGCTTGCTGCTGGAGTCAAGGCTACAGGTAACATGGAAAACAGACCCTGGCGCACAAAGATTTGTAAAATACACTGCTTGTCCATAGTTTTTACCTGGATGCAAGGGAGAGCTGAGGGTGTCTGGCTCTGCGCTGGAGCTCCAGATGTTAAAGCAGGGTTAAAATCTTGTTAGGGTTGTAAAGGAGAACACTCAGAAATCACAAAATGTCAAAGCTAAGGCTCATTTATAAATTCATCCCTCTTTAAAATATGAGTAACGGTGTAGGCAGCTTTTAATTACATAGCTATGTTCTGTTTTTCCTAGATGTACGCGTGAGTGAGAGCAACTCTGTCTGCACGTATATAGAGCTCTGCAGTCTGGGAGAGCATATATTAAACCCCTTTTTTTTTACCCATAAATAGAGATGATTCCAAACCAAAGCCCTAGCTTCAAGCTAGCTACAGACCTTAGGGAATTCAAAATCAGAATCTGGATTTGGATCTGAATTTAGCAGCTTAGGCCCATCTGCAATAAATACATACAGGATGAAATGTAGATAACTGAGATATAAGGCTATATAGACTTCAAAGTGGCTCTGATAAAATCATGATAACCACAAGAAAGAAGTGGTGTGTGATCTCAGATGAGATATCCCCAAGATGTCTATACAGCTTAATTTTCCCACATTGTGTCCTTTTATCTTCAATGGATAAAAGGTGAATTATTATTATTATAGGCAGTGGAGTAGTAACGCCTGTTAGTCAGGTTGTCTAACACTTTCCATTGTTCCCCCTCTAGTCACTCGTTTATAACTTTTGCAGACTTTAACCTTTCGAGCTGAAGTTTCCCATACTTGGTGTTTGCCTCAGGTTGAATTTGATCAAGAATAGGTATTCTGCTTTCAGGACTGTAGCAATAGTGCCGGCAATAAATCATGTCAACATTTGCTTCTGCATTTGTAAACTGTCATTTTAAGATAGCTGGAGAGAGGACAAGGGAGCGAGCAAACAGACAACTTTGAAAGCCTGCACCGTCATACTCACCTTATCGAAAAAACGATCATGTTAAATCTCGAACGACAGAAAGTCAGACAGCAGGTGGGTGTGAGATGAAGGAGAAAATGGCATTTCTCACATGATGGCACCTGTGCTTTCCTTCTCATAGGAGCAGCCCCTGCCTCAATAGAGTAATCCACCTGCTTTAATATCTGCAGTTTCCACATAGCAATGCAAAAAATAAAAGAGGTCTAAGTCAGAAATCTGCACAGCCTGAGAGCTGTCCCACATTCCCCACCCAATCAGCAGATAGGAGCTCTGCTCAGCCAACCTGCCATGGTAGCTGATAATTATTGTTGTATTAATTGGTGCTGTCCAGACTAGACAGAATGTAAAAGATCCCACTGTGTCCAATAATTAATGTTTTTCCCTCTCTGCAATGTCATTAATAAGGGGTTCCTCCAAGAAACAAGTAATTGGATGGTTCAGCTTCATTAGGGTATTTTTAGATAAGGTTTGGTCTAGAGACATATAGGAAAGCTTATTATGTTTATTTAGACTGTATTATCTATCGCTAATGTGTTATACTGATTTTGTATCTTCCGCATTCTCGGGGATTGTAATGATAAAAGGAATGCACAAATTAGGATTTAAATGAACAGAAATACTGCTTTTAATTTAGTTATATTAAAATGATGAAAAAAAGCCATCTCAAAATAAATATCACCAGTATCCTATAAATCTCCCCTTTTCTCAGAGACACACAAAGCTATTGTCACAGGAAGACAAAAGTCAGATTTTACTAATTAGAGATGAGTGTAGTGGAGCGCTCTTGTTTTGGCAATTATCTGAGCAGCTTTTGCAACTGGAATGTGTAAATCTGGGTTTGGAAATAACTTTGAAAAGAAGACTAAGGGTTTTTTTTTCAGGGGTATCGTTTACATGGTCATATATGACTTTATTATTCGGCAAAGATGCCTTGGGAATCTGACTCACATGAAAACTTGATATGCAAGTGAGCTACAGACCAGGATGTGGCGGATTTACACAGGAAACATATATGGCTAGTCAAAACAGCTCTGTTTTACCACAAAGGAGCTTTGCACATGCTTTGCAAGGATTTTATGTGGGAGCTTATTCTTGAACATAACACATAGTCAGTTTTCCACAACCCAAAGTTACTCTAGTTAAATTTTTAGGGCATCTTAGCCAAACTGGTCCCATTCACAGCTGCATCCTTCTTAATCTCATCACAAGACACAGATCTCCCACTAGGAAATGATAATCCACAGTTTAGTGTCTGTATTATACTTAGTGCAAACACAAGAGACCACATTCATTGCAAAGTAATACTCTAAATATGAGAGATCTTGTTACAACAGGGATGCACTTGGCCCACCGGGTGTCAAATAGTGAAATGGACTCATCACGCAGTGCTAAATAAAAGCAAAGAAAAACATCATCAGGGGAAGTACTCAGAGACTTAGATGATTTTAGGTAATCCTTAGGTTATGCTGTTGGTCAGCATTTTCAGTATGCTCTAGCTGTAGAAGGGATACTGAGCCAGAATCTGATCTCAGGTGTTTACAAATCTAGAGTAATTCCATTAACTTCTCACCAGGGCAAATGAAAAAAAAAAAATTGCCTCCTTCCTCCGTGCTGGATAATTCTTTGCCAAGAATCCTGCATGTTGACAGCTCTATGCAAACTGTTACCATCAGTACTGTTTTAAAAACAAGAATTCTTATAAACAATGTGCAGCACACATCCAGACAAATGTCTAGACCTACCACACTAAGTTCACCTCACACAGAAGTAAATACAGCGCCAGGAAAGTCACCTTATCATAGTTTTCTTTTGTAATACAATGCGATTTTAACAAACATATTTCATTAGTATAAATGTTTTTAAAAAGCACAGAATTTTGTTTCCTGTCCGTGTCCTACCCCAATGTCTCTGGACCCCTGTCTACTTTAGGATAGTATAGAGAAAATCACATGTAATTCTGCTGAAGTCAGGGGTGTTACACCAGCACAAATCATAGCACAATAATGTCCTTGGTGTCCCGGGTTCCTCAATAAGATTCACAAAAGTAAATTCCATTAGTATGTGTAGAAATACCTCTTTCTCATAATGATATGACTATAAACTTTTGTACTTGAGAACGGTAGCAGAGAGACCCCTTGAAAGCCAGATATTGATAGCTTGCTTTATGTTTAAAGATGTCAACAGAATACAATGGTTCTCAGCATCCCTATTAGTTATCTTTAGTAAGAGAGAAGAAGATTTAAAGTAAGGGAATGAGGTTTGCAGTGTAACAAGATAAAGTCATCTCCTGCAGCCTAGAGGATTTCTTTAATCTTATTTTTAGAGAAGAGCTGAGGAGCTTTTGCAAAACCGGCTTGTTTGGATTCAGTTTCTATTTTATCTCATCCACGAAAGTTTAGAGTTGAAGGGGGAAACAGATAAAAGTTTTGAGCCAACTGGGGTCGTTTTACATTGCTCTCATCAACCTTCTTAATCTGGGTTTGGTTTTGTAAAACCGGTCTTAATCTAGATCTCTTCTTATCCAGCCTACAAAAACACGAGGAATTCTTAGAAAAGTTTGAAATTAAGAGACTTTTTTTTAAAAGTCATATTTTCTTCTAGTTTGCATCTAGAAAATTGTGAAAATTTTTTTCCATCGACAGTACTGTGTGTCCACAACAAGGGTTTGATAGTCATAAGCAGAAATACTTCATTTAGATTTGTTCATAAAGAAATTTCTCCCCAAATTAACTTTGCCCAAGGAAAACTTGAGCATTAGAGAAGGCCCTCTTTTTCTTTACTGGATTTTTTTAGTATTTTGACCAATCTGAATACTTTCAATTCAAATAAGAAAGGTCATTTTCAAGATTCAGGAGTGCATCTGCATTTTGTTTTTCAGGCCCATGATTTTAATAGACAGATAATAGTCTCTGTACCTGGAATGAGCTTATGTATCACTAGGAACAACAGGGAGGATTGGGGATGAGAAATAAAATATTTTCCTTTTAATCATACAGGATACAACAAGGATATGCTCTCTTGACTCTGTTTTTTCCTCTTCTGACATAATAAAATATTTATCGCTGAAGATCTCTGCGAGGAACATCTTCTTGCATGACGGAATCAGTTATCTGCTCTAAAATGTGCAATAGTCCAAACAGGGGAAAAAAAAACACTTGAGATAATTTTTTTTCTAAATTGACAGTTCCTGGTTACCATTGCGATGGTTCCTTGTGAATGTGATTCCAAGGTCCCGGAGCTGTCAAAGAACCACCAAAGCGCTACATTTCTCATCACTCATCACAGTAGCTATACAAAACATGAAAGTTGATACATTTTACTGCAGTAGTTCACCATGGCCTTTGATTAAAAAAATCAACATCTAATTTCCCTTGTGTGTCCCCTCTTTTTCTTCAAGGAGTAACAAGTAAATCAACACTCATCTTTCTGGATTGCTTTGCAGTATCTGACTCATTCAATACTGACAAATAGTTTTGTCTTGTCTCCAAAAAGCTTCAGGGATAAATGTTAAAGTCCTGAAGGACCTCAGGCCTTTCCCTAGAGCCTGAGCATTCTTAGCATTTGCTCCTACATCTCTAAAGTTCCTGCAGGCAAAGGTTTACAAGCTCTGTCCTTTGCTTGATATTGCTCAACAAGGAGGCTGCTGGAAGAGCAAGAAAGACAGAGTGGTTTAAAATGCCAGGACTGAGAAGATTACACCTACTTGTACATCTCCTTACTATCAAATACAGCATCTTACCGATTTGTCAATGCTTAGCTGCAACGAACATGTGGATTTGCATCTCCTGGAACCCGCTGGCTGACAGTCAGAAGAGGGTGTGCTTGGTAAGGCTTGGCTCCTTTATGTTCAAGGGACCTTGAACTGGAAAGCCGGTCTTGGCATACTTTCAATGTACTTGCATAGACGCACAGTTGGCTTGTAGAGCCAAACATAGCAATGATGACCAAAATCAACTGCGTCTGTCTTCACCAGCCCCAAAGGGCGTGATCCACTCTAGTAGACTTGGATCTAGCCATAGTGATTCAGAAGCTGATGAGCTCCAGCCAATATTGCTGTAATTTGTAAAGAGGAATAAAGCCACAAATGCCAGTAAGAACCATAATTCAACATCCTATTTGCTTAACAGGACAGGTCAGGTCTCCATACTAGATGCGTAGAGCAGTCCAGTTTAAGGTTCTGTCTTGCTATTCAAAATTACCTGCCCTTAATTCTTCATAAAGCCATTAGCTTCCATGACAACTGACTCACCAGAAAGTAGCCATCAAGCAAAAATCTAAAAAATCAAAATGGATGAAGTGATTTCTCCCACAAAGATTTTGTTTCTATTCTTCTCCTGACATACTTGGGGTGCTCTCTAGCACTACCCACAGGGTCTGGGTACATGGAGCAGCAGTAATTCTACAGCACCACTCATTAAGTGCTCTAAAAACAGAAAGCTTGTGTAAACAAGTTCTTTTCTCTCTATGTTGAGCTGCTGTGTTACCGCAAGGAAAGTGCATTTTGATTATCAACAGAATATATGGATGTCCAGCATTTTTTATTTTTTGTTTGCTGCAGCTTAAACTGAAATGGGGAGAGACAACCCTTTTATGGCTATCACACAACCAGACTGACTGCTTTGACAATTTCTTTAAAAACAAATCCTCAGTGCCTTGGGCAATCTGGACACCGACACCAACGGTTAGGAGAAAAGAAAGAAACTTAGGAGGGAACGTCTCCTTGTGCTCACTGCCAGCCCTTGAATTACTGGGAAGGCATTCCTAGAAAAAGGGCCTCCAGTCAAGTTGGTGAATGGAAGAGCTGCCTCCAGAAAAATCAATTCTGTGTGGTAAGAACCCAGTGCCTCTGTTCTGGAGGCTTTCCTTCTTTGAAGCCGTAAAATCAAATGAAGCTTCAAAACTTCATCTCAGCTCTAAATTGTCGTAAATCTTATTTGTGCTATGAAAGGAAACAAAGTAGACTGAATGGGTAATCAATTGGCTGATGTGCCCTGGAAGTCCTGCAGCTTCTGAGTACAAGGAAAATCCCTTCCCTTGTCTCCAGAAGGTATTTTATTTTTTGCATTGCTCCGGGTGCTCCCACTTTTGCACAAAGTAGGGAATATCACATGCTGACACCTCTGGAATTGTTTTCATTTACACATGACTTGATTGGAAAATGAGCCAGTTTTATTTCAAGGGGATAGGCAACACCAGGAGGAAAAAGAAAGCAGGAATAAAACCCACACTGATTGCGAATACAATAAATGATACACACGCACACACACAAAAAGGAAATTGAAGAATGGAATCTGACCCTCCTTGAAATGTAAACTGTGTACAGATTTACTTTTAAAAATGAACAGATGTTTCTGAGATTAGGAGAAACTACTGTATAAAACCTCTGCTGGGTGCCTAATATTTTAGATTCCACAGCCCACCATTTCTTAAAGCCGAAGTTTCAGAACTCTGTACTTTCTAGTAAGCTATGAAACAGTCCAAAAAAGATGCATAACTTCTGCATCTCTCCAGTTCCTGATTTTATATTTAGTTCTCAGCATTATCAGAGATCACTTACTGGCATGAAACCTAGCAATCTGTCATCTTGTTCTGTAATGTTTTATAACATTATTGTTGGCAGTCCTGGAAAGGAGACAAGCATATTTGATAAATAACACACATTTTTCCTCCAGCAAAATATGCACAGTTGAAGCCTTCATGAGACATCAAACACGGTTGCAGTGCATGCATGTTGCTAGACTGATTTTTTTTTATGTTATCTGCAGTGGATTAAGAAACTACAGAAGGAAACATGTAAGATTTTACCTTGCCACCTACCTTTTGAATGGCAGGAGGCTGGAAGCCACAGCCTTAAATCCCTTACTGACTTACTGGTAAAGAGGGCTTATAATACATTTTACCTGTTTCATACATGTCCAGTGCCTGAGAGAGGCTCTTCAGGGTAAATTTTACATCTGCTGCTCAGTTCTCAAGTACCTACTCAGGGACATGAAAGTACTTGATGAATTTTGGTTTTTAAAGGGATATTTCCAAATAGAGCATTATTATAGTACCTTTCAATGACAACGTCTGTGTGGAAAGGTTTCAATTAGTAAAATATATATTCGATTGATGTGTCAAGGGACTTGGGAGATAGCTGGTGGGATGCCTGTATCTTTGTGTTAATTCACTTCTATATTCCTGTTTCTAGCTATCAGAAAGGTCTTAGCCTCATGGGTTCACCCACACTGCGTGCATTACAAAAATACTATATTATGGCATAATTGGAGATGTAAAACATGTATTCTGTCTTATGCCACGATGCGAAACAATTGTTTTCTAAAGTATCAGAAGTAGCAGAACGTACTTACCGGTCCCGTCTTCGCAACAGCCCTATCTTCAGAGAACTGCAAAATTCAGTTAGCCTTTTACAGTTTCCACATTTAGCATCTTTCAGAGCAATATAGAACACATGCTCATGCAGATGTGTGTATATATATACAAACACATACATATATATATATTTATATACACAGGAACACAAAAGAGGAGTCATACTTTTTTTGTGAATTGGCTGACTCTGAAAATGGCTTTTTTAATTAAATGAAACAAGTCCATTTAGGAGCTATCAAATGCAATTTAGAATTTTTCATACACCTCAGATGTGTAGTACTGACTCCAAAGAATATCAGCTATGCCTGGGAAATGTTTTTGTAATATTTATGCAACAACACTGGCCGCTGTTGTGGTGGCTAATGAAGAGATAAACCATGAAATACAATGCTCCATGGACTCCTGCAAAAATTAAACTGTGAATCTGTGATGAGTCCAGAGTAGGCAAAAGAGATACTTCTCCATGCCTATAGTGAACTTTTAAAATATTGCTTTCTTCTTTTTACACTAGCTGATTTCTGAAAAGTAACGGAGTTTTGCATCATATTTACAACACTGTTGAATGCTGCTGTTATTTTTCTCTACACTCTGTTTGACAAGTTGATTCTGCGATTAAAGGATACAGTTTTATGGATAATAGAGATATTTACTGATTTATATAGCTAAATAATTTCACTTCCCTATATATTTGTATCTGAATAAGATCTTTAGCTAGAATGATTACACTGAAGCTGACACACCAGCTGAAAACTGAGTGGTCCATACTATGTAGAATTAATAGAGCTACATATCTGAGCCAAAGACCACAAAAGTATCTTCAAAACTCTTAAATTACTTCAAGGGGGCTTGGATAAGGCCAGGAATGGATGGATAGAACTTCATCTCAAATTATTTTGGAGACTCTTTCTTATTCCCCCTCCTTTTTCTCTCCTAGGACTCTGAAATCAGTAGGTAGTTAAAAAATAGAGCCAGAAGATGAAAATGATGAGCAAAAGGGTGTTTGGCGTATTTAGAAATCAAAACATTGGTTTAAAACATATATAAGAACAAAGAGCACCTGTGCACATCAGTGCTATGAGGCAGGTACCTATTGAAAATGATATTGTGTTGCTAATTTACTCTGAAGCTTCTTGTCTCTTTATAGCCTTCAAAGTACTTCTATTAGGAAGATGTGAGGCACCGCAGTTTGATTACCTTTTTACGTGCATTACATATGAAGTGCAAAATGATATAATTGCTTGATTGTTCTTATTAGACTTTTACAATATGTACTTACATATATGGTATTATACATAAATCTAACAGGCAAAACATTGACATTAGAACATTTATTTTAATTCACAAATGAATCCAATGCAAAGGTGGTGCCAATACCGGTTATTGTCTCACAATTTGATTTACATTCTCCATGCTGTGCCTGGTACATACAAGTAGGCGCAAAATGGCTGATGTTTGCAAATGCCCGAAAGGCTAATAAAGATCACCCTGCTCCCGGCATGCTCTCTGCTGTCAGAAACCAGCAATTAACTTAATAGGGTTCCTGAAATCCGGTAGATCCATGAGATGTGGCATGTGTTGACATTCTCTGGCTGATCTAAACAACCTCCCATCACTGAGTAGCAGGATATGTTTGCTATTTGAATTATTTAGGAGCCTGTTATGTGAATTATAAAGCAGCACTTTGCAGTATTAAGTCTAATATTTTATGATCTTCAATTGATTAGGTAGGCTTTCGGGATTACCTATAAAGGTTAAGATAAAACAATACAGGTTCTGGCAATTTGCGTGCAGAGCTGGAGTTTCAAGCTATATGCAGCAAAAGGGGGGAAAAAGGAGTTCTCCTCTCTTAGCTTTTCTTCTAAAAACACTAGGCTGCTTTACTTTTTACACACAAACTAGCAGAAGAGGTTTGTCTTGAGATGTCCAAAGGCAACAGGGGAAGTGACTCATTCAGTGAACTTGAGCAGCATCAATATTTTTATGAGTTTTAGCAGGTATTTGTGCAGCGAGATGTTTATGTGAGGAAGAGAATGGCAAAGCCTTGCATGTGGCAAGGACTAAAGAAGCGGAAAAACTGAAGCACATTGGATTTGCACAGGAGGAAACCATCAGGCCTGAGCTAGAGTCAAACAAAAGTAGTGGATGATAAATAAGATGACGTGGAAAAAAGCATAAAAGCAAGAGGGAAAGAAACGCAGAGGGAGAAGAGACAAAGGAGAAAATCCAAGACAAGGTACAGAGGGAGAAGAGACAGGAATTATAAGATAAAGGAAAAAACAAAGCAAGATTTTCAAAGGAATTGGGAATAACCCAGAAGGCCTCACAAAGCTTTTGTTTGGTCCTACTTATTTCTTCTTTCTCACTGCTTCGCTAGTTCTGTGCTACTGGCCATTGCTTCTGACAAAAGATGTAGGAATATTGGCTCACTATAAACTTTATTAGCAGATTTAATGCTTCTGCCACTGCAGGGAAGAACAGGAAATCTCTGATCTTTTCTGACTGGCCTTTTAGTGGAGCACAGGAATGAAATCTATCAGGCCTTTAGAAGGTGTGTAGCTCCCATTAAAAGCCACACTTGCATTTATTTTAAGAGAAGAGGCCCAATCGAGTATCCCTTTCTTGGACCTTGTGATGGTCACCATTTTGAGATCATCACACAGTATGTATCCCAAGATTACATGAAACTGTATGTCTCTCTGGGACCGTGGCTTCCATGTAATGAGCTGCTGGGTCCCAGCGAAGTCTAGTGAGCAGAAGTTGGGGAATAAAAAAGTATTATCTGACACAACCAGATAGATACATTTATTTGTGATTGATTTTTGTCTGTCAGGCCAAACATTGAATAAATAGGGCGAAGGAACAAAACTCCTCAACATTGCTGAGCGGAGCTGTGCAGGACTGCAGAAATCGGTACCCTGGCCACAGCACGAGGGCACACATTCCTTGGAGTTAAGCAGACAACTTTTTGTCAGACCAATGCAAACTCTGTAAATCCTGCAAACAGATCTGGCTGCTTTACCCCGAGCCAGACTCAGCATCATTCCTGCACCTACAAGCCACTTAAGTCAACCTTCAAACAAATTCTCCTTTTAAACGCGGAAAGAGCCTCACGTCACGCTCCACGATCAACACAGGGTGAGCGATCCAACCGAGCAGCCATACGGCTTTTAATCTCACCCCCAAAACCCCGTAGTCTGCATTTACACCAGCCGGGTAGTGTGCCAGGCGAGGCGCTGGGGGTCGGTCCCGTGGCTCCCCACGGCACGCTGGCGGCAGCCGAGTGGCTGAATCCCCTTTAAACAAGACGCATCGAGACTTTCCCGTTATTACTTCATAGGGTCAAAAGGAGAAGGGTGGCGGGGACACCCCCTGCCCACGTCGGAGCGTTGTGGTCGTCTCCACCCTCACCAGTCCCACGTGGAAACCAGGCTGGCCTCACCTCGCCGCGGGAAGGGGGAGGGAGCGGAGCCTCTTCCTGCTCTTGTTTTCCTTTGCACACCAAAACATATCCGTCTTATAATTTCTGAAGAACGGAATTGTAAATGTCAGCGTCTTATCTTTGCTCAGCAAACAGTTTACTAAACGCAGCTCGTCATGTTTATGGAGCGCACTAATCTTGTTGCCAGCAATGGGGATCGAGGCACGTTGAATCTGGGAGCGGTGGCATTATAAAGGGGAGAATAAAATAAGGCAGAATAGTACAGAACTACATTAATTTACAACACTCACTGTATTACAACCAGCAGCCTTAGATTAACGTGATGTAAATTATTGCACGCTACTCCTTTCACGTACGCGTGGGGTTTTCCGAGCAATTATTTATTTTTCACTACTCCCCACTGTTCTGAATGCAGTTATTGACAAGTAACAAGGTATGGATTGTTATTGCTTTTCTTGTCATAAATCCCTGTAGACATTTACTTAGCATGAATTAAATCACAATCATGTGTCATTTATTTTGCATAAAATGAGACATAAGTAGTCTTAATCATATAGCTGTAGAAAGAACAACCACGCCATTGTTTTCTATATTTGAACAATAATTCTATATTTAAACTTAAATATTATAATTAGCAGCTTTGTTTGCCTTGCTTAGAAGTAAGATAGGTAAGATTGACACCTCACTTTTGACACCAGACATTAGATTTAATAAGCATAATTTTCATTTATTTGAGTCTAGACTGATTTTTTATCAATGTATTTATTGTAGAAAGCAAATGTACATAAAGAAAGTTGGCATATTTATGAAGAAAGCTGAAATGACTTTTATGTATTGCTTTGTCCAACTGATAAAATACCTACTGGCATGAAAATACCTATAACAAGAGCTGAAATCACACCAAACTGTAATTGACATGTGATTTTAAAAAAATGCTCAAAGTAATAATATACTATCTCCTAAGTAAAGATTCTTCTGTTCACTCTTTATCCATTTCCAAGAATCTTTTTGTCATGTAAATTTGCATTGATTAGTTTTTAATTTGAGTTTCTAAAAATGTGCTCTGAATACTTAATTCCGGCAAAAGTACATCTTTTTTTGCTAGTATTAATAACAATAATTGCAGTCCACAAATGGGGAGCCTTGATGGGTATTTTTTTAATACACATAAACTTTAGCTGCTTGAATGATCTTCAGTTTCGCTGAAAGCCTTATATTAGTTACCTACTCTGGTAAACTTAAATTTCAAAGAAAAAAGGAACAAAACTATTTAAGTCCCAATCCTGCTCTGCTTATGCAAGCAGACCTGCCCAGTTGCAAGGCCAAAAATTGCAGTGTGACACATGAATAAATGAGAATTTTGTCAAAAGTACAATCTGTGAGTACGAATTCACTACAGACCTGATACGATTGAAAGCCCTTTGCTGGCACGGGCAACCTGCTCTGACCGAGGAAGAATCAGACCCTACACAGAGAAGAGCATTTCCTAAGAGTCAGGGGCCAAAAAATTGATGGGGAGTAGCTCTTCCCCCAGCAAAAGTGAACCTGAAAGCAAGGTGAGCTTTGCTGCTGCGTCCTTGCGGTATGACAGTAGCTTTGCTGTGATTAAGTGCCTCGCCAAAGCCTAAAACTGTCCCTTCAATTGCAATGAGAGTAAAATGCAAATCTAGGGGATGGCTGGGCAAAAGGAAATTGTTCAGCTGCAAATAAAATCACTGACAGCAGAGTGCGTTTCCAAAGTAACAATAAATCTGAGGAAAGAAACTCTGTCATCAAACGAGAGAGGTGAGGGACAATAAAATAAGTAAAAAGCAGTAAGCTTTAAGACTTAGCAAGGAAGAAAAAAGAGGTAAAATTAATTAATATTTTAGCTAAGCATAGAAATATAGGCATTTGTGCAAAGTTTGGGATTTTTCTCCAACAATACCTTAAAAAAACAGATTTTTTTAAATTATTTCTGTTTAAGATTTCAGAAGATCCTTCACAAAGAATATTAGGTTTTGATGTATTTTTTAAAATCAGAGTAGATAATCAATTTCTTCTTTCTGGACATCCAAAATCATATGTATTTTTATAAAATTACATTCATAGCCATATTTTTTACTGTTTATACACTACTTTTGAAGCAAGCTTTTTATTACTTTCCTCCTTTAAAGCAAAAACATATCAAATATTACGGTATAGGCATAAAACCAAATCACGTCTGAAATAATCTAAAGATTAAACTTTATTTTTCTTAGCTGATTGCATTATTTGAACAATAATATTTTCAAAAAAAATTATTCATCTGCCTGATGAAAGAAAGTACCTGATACATATTTTTATTCAAATATTACTCCCATGGAATATTGGCAACATTTTATGTTTCAGCCTAAGCTACAAATTCCTTCAGAACAAATCAAATGTCTTTAAAGAATATTTCTGTTTGAAAAGGAATTAAGCTTTCCTGAAAGAATTTTAAAGGTTGTGATATTCGCAGTCTGATAAAGCAGCACCTTTAATGAAATTCTAATTAGCAATTTCATGCACTTTGCTATTAGTCATATCAGATTAGTGCACATTTTCACAGCCTTCCTTTAATTAAGTGCACTTATTCCAAGTTTCAAACACTTTCCTTATAAGATGAAAACTGTGCTGAAATGTTATTTAGTAAACAGCAGACGTGTGAAAGTAAAGGTGCGTATCCGTGCGCTGATGGACATCTTTAAACTGTCCACAGATGTATACATTGCTAGTTGCTGCCAGCTGCTTTATGTGCTTTGTTTTCTGCTATTTGTTTGTATGCGTTTCGCACGTGCCTTTAAATAATGCAGAGACATGAAGTCCGGTTCTTCAAATGGCTCCAAAGATGTTCAGAAAAGTTTTTAGTGGCTGACTCGTGCGCACATTTCAGATTCAGCCCATAAAAGTAAAATTTGTATTAAAAAAAAAATTCGGACAGTCCAGCCTGAAGTACCCGTGTTTGCTTTCCTGGACGTCGCCTTCCATCACATCACCTTGCACCGTTGCAGCAGAGGCCCTCGGTGTAAATGCTGCATGTGGACCCGCTATTTTACCCACTCAAATCATCAGCAAAATTCCCGTACTCTTTACTGGGAATAGGTTAGGCCTTATCTCTCGTATAAAGATATTGCATCGCAAAGGCAAATACTTCTAAAATACTGTACGTAACGCTCATCTCTCTGCAAGCTGATTAACTTATGGTCAGCATTGTAAAAGGTGAGAGATTACCAACACTGCATTAATTCACAGTACACCTTGTTTTGCATGATAGGAGCAACACAGGGAGCGATTTAACATACATAATGATAAGCAAGCCTATTATGTACGGGTAGATAAAGGATATAACGCATTTCTTCCTCTTTCCACGATGCACAGCTATAAGAACACGCTCGTTTTTCACATTTCCCATATTTTTAAATCTATATATGAATGTTTTCTCGTTCTCCAGAGCAGAATACTTTGTTTTCTTTTTAAATGCTCCTTCCCAGGTACTGCTCCTCGGGTCTGTCGTGTTCCAGGATTTGCATTTTATTGTATTAGCTAATTGCACATGTTTTTAAACACATGTTCTCTTGCTGATGTCATTCATTTAGTCTGTAACATTTCTGACATTTTTAGGTAGTCCCCCAGGCCTCGTAGCCCTCTTAGCAGGGTCCTTTCGGTGAGGGGTGTTTGCTTTATGATTACTGACTGACATCTCAATAACTTGGAACATATTGAGCAGTGCATGTCTAGTGAGCAGCTTTTTTAAATGCGTGGTCCACTTTGTCAAGTCATGTGCGAGCCATAATTTAGGCTAATAATTACCAGACATGAATGCTATGAAACATTGATGTCTACACTTTTTTCCCCCTCTAAGTACTGAATTTTAATACATTCAGAAAAGGTTTTCCTAAGGCCAAGATAAGCCCCCCAAAAAGCTCATATGGAAGCACTTTAAAAGTGATAAATGATTTGGAATCTACACTGTCTACTGATGTACGTCTCAGGAAAGAAAATTAGAGCTAACAGGTGTTAGATAGGGAATGGTGAAGCATTTTAATAGAATTGTCAAAATGTTGGTCCCAGATGCTGACATTAATGCATGCAACAAGGAATGTAATGCTGCACTGCCATTAAATGATTATTTGTTTAAATTTCAAGTCGATGGCAGGAAATCCTAACTTTGTCCACTACTTCTCTGCACAGGCCATCCCTCCTGTGCTTTCCTTTATGATTTGCATCAAAGTGTAATGGTTATATGGCTCACATCTGCATGCTTTAAATAATCCATGCCTGTCAAATTTCATTTTTTCCTCTCAGATCAGAACCATCATAACCCCTTCTCTGCCAGCCTTGAAATCGCTACAAATATATTTGTACATTTAGGGGAAAATAATTTAAATACTGTGAGTTAAGGGATAATTAATCTTTGAACTCTTTTCTTACTTCAAATGTATTTACTAAGTAATCTGCATGAACTTGTAATTATTCTGTATTTGTAAGGTATTTTCCATGTAATCACAAAGTAGTTACATGGTCATATGAATCCTGTAAATTATAATGGTACTGAGGGACGGGGTATGAGGAGGGGAGCTCTGCTGCCTATGTTAAAAAGCTTTTCCAGAAATCTTTGGAATTCTCTTCAGTGAGGTAGCCTGAGAAGGCAGAAAAAGCACGTCCTTTAGAGATTACTAGAATTTCTGCCAACAAAAGAGATCCAATATCCATGTACAGTTCAGCTGGGTGAAGGGGGAGAGGGGAGAGCAGATAGTGACATTTTTTTTTTTTTATCTCTTGTTTTAACAGTAAATCATTAATTTCAAAGTTGCTGTTGTTTTTCAGGGGAATCGTGGCAGTTTACAGACTGCTGAAAGCTCGGCATCCATTCATGCTTCAAAGACAAAAGGGAGATTTCTCTTTCTAATCTTTGCAGAAGCCTAAATAGGATGTAGCCTGTAGTCAGACCATCTCCGGCTGTAATCTTGTCAGAGCTCAGCACACATGCATAGGCGTGCTCACACACACACACAGCATTACAGTCACAGCATTAATAAAGCCATTTCTCCAGCGCGGTTGAAAGCAAGCAAGCAAGCTGTGGGATTATTGCCATTTTAAAAGACTCGGGAGACAATAAACAGCTATTAGGACAAATGAACTGATTAGAAGTGAGCACTACGGTGGGTCAGATCAGAAATGTGGGTGGAAGAGCCTTGGATATGCAGTCACAGGGGGAAACCTCCTGTGCTAGAAGAGCAGGGTTGGTTTGTCCGTAACTGGCATCTTATCTCTCTGTAGAGCCCGCGGTTAAAAGCCAATGCCTTTCTGGAAGCTTTTCCTTACAGATGAGATATAAAAGCAACGCCTGCCTGACCACTTATATACATTAATGATCCCACGGTGCTTTCCAAAAGAGGAAAATATTAAGCCAGACACCACAATAATATTCTGCTTACTTATAACCCCCATACAATTTAAATTCAATCTGCTGTTGTGTTATTTTTTGACTTCCTGACCCAAATTGTTGTGTGTGCAGCTCTGAGCTGTTAAGCAGACGATCGCTCCAGTTCGGCAGTAGATCCATCTCTGTGGTGTCTTGGAAGAGATTTCTTAGCCTGCGTTTCAGCGAGCCTCTCCTGGAAAACGTGCCGTATGTAAAACCATTGGCTGAACACGACACAGCATCCACAGGGCCATTTTTACTGTACACACACATCCTACGTTTCCTCTGGCTGCATCATTGCCAGAGCCTGCAGATGGAGAAAGGCTCTCAAATCCCTCTGTTGGTAAAAAGACGAAAATGCTCCAGAAAGGTTTTCCTCTCCTTTTCTGTCTACCCACAGCTCCCTTAGGCAGTGCCCAGCTTATGTGCAATAGCGAAGTGCATTATTCCTCTGAGTGCCAGAGCTGGGAAATACGCTCTCATTTCACAACCAAACAGGTGGGAGCTGAAGGGACAGACGGTCTCTCAGTTCCCGTCCGGTTTGGATTTTCCTGGGAGAGGGCGACCATCACCCCCCGGAGCTGCACCGTTGCGGAGGGGGCTCCCCTCGCACCCTGCAAATTAGCAGAGCCGAAGCAGATGCTGAAAACGGGCTGTGAAACAAAGCAGCCAGCTCACCGGTGGCTGCAGAAGCATCGCCCCGGACTCACCGGGGTGACGAGTGGGGCTCGGGGGTCAGGGATGGCGTGGGGGGGTATTCCTGGGGCAGCCAGAAAAAAGACACTGGAAGGGCAAGTTACTGGAAGAGCAGACTACCGGACTTGCTTTCTGCACCTCTTTTTATTGTGGTCCCCCCTAGCGTGTCGTTGCCTTCCCTTGCTTGTAGACAATCTTGAGTGCTTGCAAACAGGGAAGTTCAGCCTGAGAGGGCCGCCTGAGGATGGGGGACTCGGTGTACCCAGATTTCAGGGCAAAGTTCAGTTACTAGTCAAGTAAAACTCATGCCACACTTGAATCAGCCCTCCTTGCTGTCACCAACTACCTGGCAGAGGGCTGCTCGTACAATCGCAGGCAAACACGCCACGTACCAGCTCTGTACTTGCCCTTGTGATGGTCCGGTGCTGTCTAGAGGGCTGAACAAAGCAGAAGGTATGCGTGAGCCACTCCGTGTATCTGCTAGGACATGAAAGAGACACCTGTTTGTCATGTCCTCATCAGCATTCGTTGTCACATCCTCACCAGCATTTTCAATAGAGTCACTTCAGTGGGGAGCTGCTAAAAATGAATGGCATGAAATGTCTTGTCGTCGTTCCTTTGGAAAGCAACACGGTCCTCCCCAGCTTGTGGTCCCAAGCAGGTATAGGAGTCTGCTTGCTGTCACATGATTGTGTGAAATTAAATGAGCTCCAATTTCTATTTACGAGCTTTTACAATTAACGATATGGTGAAAGATTGCTTGATAACTCTGCCCACAAATTTCTGTTTCTGACTGTCCTAACAAGCAGCCATGAGATGTATTTAATTGCACATGTTTTACAATACAATGCTGGGCTTGTTCATTTTATTTCAGTATCATTAGTGCAGGTGGCTGCTATCATTTTAGAAACTTTTTTTTGTGGTATTTGCAGTCAATTATTTTTTCCATGTTATTTTTTTCCTTCCTCTTTATCATGAAAGGGTAGCTCTTGGTACAATTCATGTTAACTAGAAATGAGCCCAGACAGAGATCAGATTTCGGATCCCTCAAGCCCATTGATGTGAAGTTTCACAGTCGGCCCATTGTAGAGAGAAATTTGGAGTCTGTATTCTCTCCTCTTAAAGTCCCTGGGGTTTTGTTCAACTCCATTGCTAAAATTAACTCCAACGGGTAGTATTGGCGGTGGCCTGCTCACCTCTGCTGTCAGAGCCCCCTTACTCAGCCCAGACTTATTCCCATCTTAACAACAAATAGTGGGTAACAAATGGTCAAATATCAAAGATGGGGCCAATTGGGCACCTTGTCTAAGAAACACTAATTCAAGCTGGAATGGGTCAGAGAAGGGTTACTAAGATGATTCCCTGGTATGAAGCATGTCTTATGATAGAAGATGAAAATTTTCTTACTTGCCCAGCTTTGGAAAAAATGAGGTTGTGGGTATATGACTGCTGCCTGAAGTACTGCAGGATGAGCTAGATAACAATGTTCAAAGATGAAGAAATTAGTATAAAAGTAGTCATGAATAAATCAGAGGAGGCTTAGAACTGGAAGGTACCTAGCTCCAAAAGGAGCAAGGCTCTGTAGCAGTCTTCCAATTAGTGGTTGCAAAGAAACATAATCACTTTCAACATTGAGCTTTAATGCACTGGAAGGCAATGAAACACTTGATCCCCAGTATACAGGATGTGTTTTCCTGTAGGGAGTGATTTACAAAGGCCATATATAAGTAAACAGCTGAAAAATTGGTTTGATGAGTACCCTGAGGTCCCGTGTGACCAGGACTAGAGGCAGACATCTCGGTTTGCACGCTCTCCCCTGAGCTGGCATGCAGCACACATTGTGATTTATTTCCCCATTCTTGCAGCAAGGCAGAATCCTCCTCTGAGCCCTTTCTGGTAGGGACAACCGGTAGGATGATAGAGTGAGAAATTGTCATGTCTCTGAAAGAAGTGTCTCGCTGGGACTGGGCAGGATAATCATGCCGGAGAACCACAAGATTATACTGCTAAAGAAGCAGAGCAAGCCTTGTTTTCATTTCTGCTCCAGAACCAATTCAAAACATTGGAAATTTTCCACAAACGTAAAGGGAGAGGGAGGAATGAGTACACAGGGAGTAGAAGATTCAAGCATTTTGATTAGTTCATCACATTTGTTAGAATTTTGACTTCTTTTTTTTTTTAATTTGAATGCATAATACACAGTGGTTGAAATAAAATGTCTTTTATAAAATCAAAATACTTCTGAGCCCAAAAGACTTTCTAGGAATGCTCCAATCTGATATTTCACAGCGGCTGTGTAAATCACTTCTGTGAAGCTTTTACATTTGAAGGAAACAGCCTACTGTGACAGAAAAACGTTACCTCAGACCCTCTCCCCCTCTCAGTGTGCTCTACCAGGAGTATGTTTCTACACGAGGTTGTCCTTGCCCCTGGGCACTGGCATGGGTGATGCTGGCTGGGTCCTGATCACACCCTGCACCTCCCAGACCGTGCTGTATTGAGGCAATACAATTATTTGGTGCCCTCTCAAATTGTACTGGGGACCATGTTGAATTTCCCTGGTATAGTAAAAAAACAAAATTACAGGGAAAGACCAGTTCCCCACAATCCATATTGCATTGACCATCCCCTGAGCATCATTGTCCAGGTAAAAACTCCCCAACTACCCACGATTAACCCTATAGCTCTGACGTTCATACTAAAGCTTATAGGGACAGTCTTCAGCAGGACTAGGAGCAGAAGGAGCAGCAGCGGGAGCTAAGCTCCACTACCTCCCATGGGTGCATGGAGCATCCAGACCAGCCCCCTTTTACTGACGGACCCCCAGGTAATACCCCCATAGCCTGTCTGTTGCCCCTCCGTTAGCAGGCAGCAATGGCTTGAGCTCAGATTCAAAGGGTGGGTTTACCACTGCCAACACCCTTGGTAGTGAATTTCTTGTTAACGGGAGCCCACCTGATACCATAACCCCTATAGCTGGTGATGGGGTCAACTGGGAACGTTTGTGAGGGACCGTCCTTGCCCGTGAACTGCTGAGGTATGGGGGATTTAGTCACAGGGAGAACTAAACGCTGTTGGGTGAGGGAAAGAAAAGGTGATTAAGTGCAGTAAGACATCCTTCTACAGACAGGCAGATCGTCGGGGGAAACTCGGTGACCCCAGGGGCCATGAGAATATATCAGAAGTGTCTCCGCTTGTGTAGGAGAAGACCCGGCCCTGGGGCAGACCTTCAGCTGAGGCAAGAGGAGCTCTGGCAGTTTACGTCGGCCGAGGAACACTCCCCTCTTCCCCCTCGTGTAGCAGCAGTGCTGCTCCCTGCGTGGAGCTGAATAATCGTTCTCACAGCAACTCTCTTTTCTGCCAATATTGAAGCCTGCCCTGACCCCAAGATCATGCCTGCACCGGCAGCGTAACCTCCCTCCGCTCAGCCAAGGAACGTGCGCATGAGCCATACATAAAAGAAGTATTTCACCCAGACAATATTTCTTGCTTAAAGTAGTCGTTCTCCCCACAGCATTGCCACTTACCCAGTATGCGAATGCTTTTCATTAAACGCAAATAACGTATTTTCTATCAACTCGAGCCTACGCTCTTTGTGCCATTCATCATTATGTATACCTAATATATTTTGCAAACCCCCAGTTCTCCTGCTTTCTGTCTTTTGAGGCATTTCTGAAATAAAGTAAAAGTATTACACCCTGTTTACTTTTAGACATGTATTTTTTTCAAAGCAAATGCATTCTGTGTTTTAAGTAAGATACCACCATGTATTTATGGGAGTTTAATAAGTTCTTCCATTAATAACATAGACAAACTAATTTACCAGAACGTGTCTGTTTTAAACTTTGGGAACAAAGAGTGGGAGTATGAAAATCAATCTTTCCTTTGTACTTGAGCCACTGACCCATTAAAGCTTTGAAGATCATTTCTTTAAGAAATTGTGAGGAGTTATTTAACTACAAACAGCAGCTACCTTCCCATTCCAGCTGCGTAATCAAGCGTAATAAATTAGAGGAAAAAAATAAAGGTTCACTCTATTTTTTTTTTATAACTGAAAATTCTTAATAGCAGTTTGACAAATCGGCCCACAGCAGAAAGAAACCGGCATTCTTCCTAAGACTGCTGTTTAGCACAAGTTAAAACACTGCTTAAAAGGTATTTTTTTTGTCTTTAATGATGGTTCAAAAATGTTCTTAGTTGCCCAGGCTTAATTATTTAACTCAAATTAATTGTAAAAGTTACCCATCACTGGAATAAGTTAGCAAACCTGGGAACTACAACATTGTTAATGGCTGCATGCATGAAAACGTACGGCAATTCCTGTTTGCTTGAAAAATGAACTCTTGACGGCATTACTTATTGTTAGTTATCATTAATAACTATTTCACAGTTTAATGCTGATAATATACTCAGTTATGTAAGAATGGAAATTTAAAATAATCTTCATCTTAAACTGCTTAAGCAATCTGCATGCTAAACAATTATAATGATGTTCTAGTTATTAGAAACTCAAATGGAGAAACTCTATATGGGATGTCACTAAAACCTGTCAGTAAAAGGCAGAAAAGAGGCAGCCTTTTTAAAAGATCTAACATATGGATAGAGTAAGGATGATTTTTAAAAAACACATCTGTTGATTCACTCTTGACAGGCTCTACTTATGATAAATACACAACTGTTTTCAAAGGCTTCAGATAACCTGAAATAGCATTAGTGTCTTGCTGAAAGCAAGCTGGTGAGGAACAGAGTACGGTGCTTTGTGACAGAGTATGGAAGGTTAACCCTGAAGCATTTCCCATTCCTGAGGCTGGGAGGACCACATGAAAGGGGTAAAACTCAGATTTTTTTTTTTTTCCTCTGCTTTTCTAAAGTGTTTTTGCTAAATCTACTGGGGTTGATACCTTTTCCAAGCAAGGACACCAGAAGTCCCTTCCCCTGCCCACACAAGACGTGCAGGAAAGGCTGTGAGAGAAGAAGAGCTTAATAAATACTTTGCCATTTTATAATGTAGGACGGACTGCAATTCACATTTTCAGAGAAGGACACATGAGGCTTTGGCACAAAACATGAGTGCAGTTTATACCTGGGAATTCGGCCACTGTGCCAGATACAGTCACTGCCCACACAGTACCTGGACTGGTACCTCACTGCTTATTTGTCTGCACAAGATTACGGGCAGCTCTAGGCAAACTTGCAGTCATTTGCTGCCTTTTTTGCACTCAAAGTGCCCAAACATTAAGATTCATTTAACGTATTGAGTAATATTTCACACTTACATACTTCAGTCAGTTTTATTTCAATTAGAATTGCCCCTTGATTTCTATTTTTTATATATATATAAATGTCAAGACATTTGTATTTGCTCGTCAAACAGGTCTGTTTATTGGTCTAAGAGATTCTTAGTCCAGCTGCAACTGTTTGCAAGTCCTTAGAAGGTTATTCTTTATAGAAGTATCCAAAAAGGCATATCCTGAGCAGGTGTTAACACATCATGTGGATCAAGGTCCAAGTTCCAAGGTCCAGTTCCTCAGGGATATTTAGAGAAGTATACTTTATTGATTGAAGGATTAAGTTGCTTTGAGGATCTGAGCTGAAATCCTTAGCTTCACAGACTTCAGAGAAATTATGCCATTTATTACTGCTATAGGTCAAGTTCTTGCCTCCAGGGCCAGTTTTGACCAGCTCGGTCTTCCCTTTCTAGGTTGCTTTAAAACTGCCCCAATTATACAAACCTTTTCATTAAGGCCAACCACACCTGGAATTCTCATGAGAACAGATTCTTCCAAAGCATTTCACTGATTTCTCCTATTGGAGCTGGTTGAACATATCTGCTTGAATCTTATTAATTATTAATTTTTTTCTGCTTTTGGCTAAACGAGCGTCTTAAACTTGGTAAAAGAGTCTGGGCACATAATATTCAGACAATGGGTTGCCTATGAACTCTTCGCTTTCAACTATTTGCTAATCATTATTCATGATATATACATTAGTCACCCTGGAGCACGTATCCGTCCTGTGGGGAGCGAGCGCCGTTTTCGGCAGGAACTCGGTGGAATTCAGTGGAATTCATCTTACAAGTAAGCAAATCCCCTGTAGACTCGATAACCCCACAGAGCGTCAGCTGGGAAGAGTGTACATGAGACCTTGAGCACCAAAGGTCAGTCGGTGACCACTGCATGCGCTGAAGGTAACACAAGGAGCCACACAAGGAGCATTGCCTGACCGCTGTGCTGCAGCCGCTGCTTCTTGACCAAACCCCCAGATCACCAGTCAGTAATATGTTTAAACACATGCCTGAGTCCTTCTCACAGCAAAGAGCATGCCTGTGGGCTGATTTTCTTTTTGACAGATGAGTTAACAGCAGATGAAGAAAAACCCACTTTCAATATTCCAACAAAATAATAATTCTTTTTATAGTTAGTGAAAATTGGGGATTCCCACTGTTGCCAAAAACAAGTGTCCTGATTACCTAGTCCTTAGACACAGCTCATTCTAGTTCTTTTTATCTCAAAAATGTGCACACATCTATATTTTTTTATCTATTTTGTTCTGGTTTCTCAAAGACAGGAAAGGGGAGGGGGGAATCCCTGATGGGGAAATTTTATTTTAGTCAGATGCTGAAAATGGGGAAAGGTTCATTAAGTGAAGTTCAGAACTTCAAAATTACACCTGGAGTGTTTCTTCCCTCCATTAGTACCAGAGATGAGAAAGTGCCAGGAACAGCATAAAATATGGTGGATAGGAGTTTCAAGAGCATCTGAGTCACTGAAGAGCTTGTGCCTCCTGGACATACAAACCTGAATCCCTAAGATGCTTCTGAATAAGGGTCCATGGTAGAAATGCCTTTGTTCTCCTCCTTTCCATTATTGATAAATTAATCACATGCTAAAAATTACATTTAGCGTTCCTTTTTTCAAATCAGTGTCATTTCTCTTAAAGTACCCTTCTGATTTAGCCGGGATTCAGTTCATAACATCATTAGAACAACACGTTTTTGTGTCAATTATTAATGTACTACGAGGTCTGCCCTAGCAACTATGTCAACATATTCTTCACCAATGGAGATCATGAAATACAGACGGCAATAGTGTTAAAAAACAAGCTTTTAGATCCATTTTACTTTGTTGCAACACTGCTTTGCAGATACTGAATTAGAGCCCATTTAAACCATTCAAGCATATAATCAAATTTCAGTAATGAGTTATTAATTAAGCAGGGGCATCCAATTCTGTGCTAACTGCCTCATAAACAATCGACAGGAGATTTGTGAATTTTGACTTCCTGACACTATTAAACAAATCAATATTAGGTTTCAGACACAGCAATTCAGACAGTTTTCCCTGTTATTTGGCAATCGTCTGCCTGGAATACTAATGAAAGAATTAAGAGCTGTAGATTTTGCATGTGTTCCATCAAAAAGATCCTTATCTGTGGGGAATTGGGGCCTGATTTGCATGGCAGAAGACTTTGCTTTTGTAGGTACAATTTTTCTCAATATGTCACTCATTAGTATTTATAAACTACAGAGCAGTGAAGCCTTCAGCCCCTATTCATAATGAACAGTCATATCCCTGCTGGAGATACAACTGAACAAAGCCGTTTATTTATTTATTTAGTGGTCCTTTTCATTTATAGCTAACCTAACCTGCAGAAAACTTGCATCTAAGGAGATCTCTAAGCAACATACATTTGATTTATTTTTTGGAAGGAAATATATACATGTGTGTGCATGTATACATATATGTATGCGTATATACGCAATTAGTTGATTAGCAATTAGCTGTATGAGCAATACATTTATTTACATGCAGCAATACAGTGCCTAACAATTACTTCTGAAAAATTTCAATATCTTTCGTAGATTTATTTTTTCTTTCACTCTCCCTCCTCTCAAAATGAATTCAGACTCCAGTTCAGCCAAGCTTTGGAGTTAAGCAGGGGCTTTGGTGTTTTTGCTGAATTAGGGATTAGTGCTGTGAAAAGTGCTGGGTTAACAGTACTGCAGGATGAAGTCCGGAGAGCAAGTACAATAGTGATGCCTCCTCCACTGGCCGCCCTTTGCCGTTGTAACCGAGTTGAACTTCACCTAGGGATAAGTGAGTGTTTAGTTTTCATAATCACATAGTCTTTGGCCCCTTAATGAAGAAGGCAGCAGGGGCTACCAGCACCTGTTGAGGTAGCGGCTTTTGTAAGGAGGTTTATCTGGCTGCTGAGAACTGGGCTGGGACGGCACACGTCCAGTTCTCCGGGTGCTCAGGATATGCTTATCCCAGTGTTTTGGGTGGTTTTACTGGAAATTTCTGGCTGCTTTCTCCAGAACTGGCTGAAGCAAAACTATGACCCAAAACCCTGCCCTAAAACTTCTCCTCTGCTTGTATCTGTGATTGAATATTTTGCTCAAACTGTGGCTTAGAGGCTCTACGGGAGGTTGTTTTCTCATGTCAGTTTGCTCTTTCCCAGGCTGTAGACAATACATTTTTCCTTAGTTTCAGTATCTCCATCTCAGTCCCAGCTGCAAGAAAAATGCTGAAAGGTATATTAGACTTAAAATGAAGTTCATGTTTCTATTACATACACCTCAGTTTCTAACACAAAAACAGTCTCTTGCCAACAAAAAACGCTGAATCTTGTTTGGTTAGCAAAATTTGTGCTGTATTTACATAAACAAGTATCCAACAATTTAGAGGATAAAAGCCTCACTAGCACAGAAATCAGTGTGAAAATAGGTCAGAGACCAAGTCTTTTAAAAACAACGTTGGCGAGGAAGGATAAAAGTACTGTAGAGTGATCAGTTCCAAAGTGGGTCAGGATTTTGTCTGCAGGAACAAGTCTCCGGCATTATTTCTCCTGTAGAGTACTAATGTACAAGCTCTACCCCAGGACTCCCTTGTTCTGCACACAGAGGAAAAAACATTGTCTCTGCCCCAAATAGCTCTTAATCAAAAGTACAAGTAAGTGACAACAGATGCACATAGTCGGGAGATGTAGTCAAAGGACAACGCGAGGAAATTAAGCTGCCTACTAAATGGCAGGGGGAATGGGGAACTGAATGCATCTTAGGTCTGAGGTTTGTTTTATTTAGCTTTCCTACCAGCCTCTCTCTCCCTTTATTTCCTTCTCTCTAGGATCTTAAGACATCTAACTCATTAAAAATCTTCTTTTTAATTATCTGCCAGGAAAAAAAATTAGCATAATTAAGGGCATTTAAATTTAGATTAACAACCAACCTAATACATGGCACTGCTACCAAGAAGAGACCATCTCTTTTACATGGCCATAGACTACACAAAGATTTCATTTTGGTTTCTGTCTAGATTTCTGTTCAATATAGCACTGAGAACATATTTCACTGCATTGAACATATCACTTGATCTGTTCAGCAGCACGCTCTCATTTTCATGTTGTGTTCAGCCTTTTTTTAAGACACTTGCCTAAACACTGTTTGCCATGCTGGGACCCATTTTTAAAAGGACGACTTCAGCCTGAAATGCAAGCAGGTCTGCAGTTAGTGAAACTGGTGGATGCAATGTTCCCTTAAATATTAGCCTTCAAATCTACAAAATAAATTCGGTTTCCAAAATCGCTTTAAAAGTAGGTTCAGGCATGACAGTTTGCCTTTCTTGGTGTTTACACTTTGGAGGACAGCAGGATTGTTTGGTTTTGCTTTTTTTCTTCCCCTATTACAGGCATGAGAAAGAACCTGAGCCAACAGAGCTCCAAGTTTCATCTGAGACATGGTCAGAGACCTCCACCTCTTCAGGTCCTCACTTCAGTGGCTAGTGGTGAATGACACTGAACATCAGCACGGGTATTCACAATGATTGCCCATAAAATTCAAAAGGAGTAAGCATCCCACCTAATGCCTGCAAGAATAGGGTCTCGCTGACCTGAGGTAAAGGGGAGGGTTCACCCCCTTAATAAAGGACACTAAATCCCAGTGCCGCTGGTAGGAGACTGGACTTCAGAGGCTCCCTGTATCATCGGTGCTGAAATGACTGGGTTTCAGGTGTTTGACTGTAGGCAGTCTGAGTACCTCAAAATGCTATTGAACGTACAAAATAAACCTGGCATAAATAAGATAGGAAAACATCTTTCCTTATCTCAATTGTAAAACCAAAGAAGTATGTTCTTAGTTTGGCTTACACACAAAAAAAATTGATTTCCTGAGCTCTGCGTGTTTCCTTCTTGCCTCTCTTTCAATGATCCCTTGAAAATTTTGAAGTCACTAGCCAGTTCAAGCTCACCTGTCAGCAGAGTAGACGTGACATGGAAGGTATGTCCTGCTAACTGGGGGATCCAGAGGATGCGGACTGCACAGGGCAAGATGCACACCAGTCTGAACGCCAGGGTTGTGCTTGGTGGAGAAATGTGCTGGTAGGGCTCCCCTCTTGCTACGTGGGAAATACCAGAAAAAAATCATGGGATGAACACCACCAGGCACTGCCTGGGGGTTCTTGTGCTGCATTTGCATCCAGTAAAATAGACACGTTCTGCTACGACACACTTCTGCCAGCGGCAGTGTGTTAAATGCCCCCAAAATCCAGTAAGCCCCTGCGTCCAGAGCAGGTCAGACCATCTGTACATCTTGTGTGTATCTGATCTGCACCCGTTCAGCAAGGTCTGGCAATTCTAGGTGTCCAGAAACCCTCAACAAACACAATTCCCCAAGCAGCAGAGCCAAAACACCCTTAGCGCTGTCTCAGTAAATCCCCGCTCCGCTGTCGGTGCCCCACGCCAGGGAAGGCTGCAGCAGGTTGACCTTCCCCACGGATGCTCCGCGATCCTCAGGGCTGATCTCAGCCCACGGTCACAAATCTTAGAAGAAACCACGTTTCATCAGCTCTGCCGCTCACAGAGCTGCTTTGCTCTGAAGGTGAGAATATCCCCTCAGTATGGAAAAATATGAAGCCTGAATAAATTAAAAACGGGACCTATGTTACACATTACTGTCATTTAATTAACATCTCATAATGTGTTGCTTAAGGAATCAAGACTCTATCAGGATGAAGCCTATAAGCATTTTCCCTGTTTAATCAAAAATGTAGATCACATCACATTTTATTTCTTTAAAAAAATTACACACTTATTGAAAAAGCTATGATTAAATTTTTTATTAAGACCCATTTCTCTGAATTAATTCTCCTCCTAAAAATTCAGTGTCAAAGAGCAACATGGAAATTAGTGCATAAAATTTGGAAATCTGCAAGTATAGATGGATGGGTTCATTTAACTTTATTAAATTTCATTCATTGTACATTGATAATGGCTTGACAGTATTTATCCCTATAACACTACATATGTGCATATCCTGACATTGTAGTTTGGGCTAGCTACCTCTTGTTTACACAACTTGGCAACCCCTAATGTAAGAAACTCTTTTTTTAGGTTTGCTACCTTGTTCTTTTTTTTTTTTTTTTTTTTTAACTTTGGTGGATTTGAACTATTTTGCCTGAAATTGTGCGTGCTATGTGCCTGCTTCTAGATAATAACCTATTTACTTCAGCCACCACCATTCAGATCAGAGGGAGGGCAAGGATGCTCTCATATGATTTGAGGCGAACATGAAATTTAGTTAAAGTGAGGGGAAGGAAGCAAAGCATCTCTTACTCTCCTTGAGAAAAGACATGCCTGTTTGGGACAAGTTTCAAGCCTTCCAAAAACCACAAACACTTATTGTAGATTTAGATTTTAACAGCTACATGTTTCACCTGTGCAAGGTGTCTTCCATTCCACCACTGAGCAGAACATCCCCTTGCCTGTTGGCTCCGAAGCGCCAAAGTACCTGCTGGGACCCAGCACTGGGGACCAGACCACAGACCCAGTTCTTCTGCACGCTTCACCATTGAGTGCTTGGCCCAGGCACATTGAAATTCAAGATATAATGTTCAGAGCCACAAAGGAAAGGAGAAAGAGGTGGGAGGTGCAGATGCAGGGAGAGACAATTTGGAAAAGCTGTACGAGGATGAGAGCATAGGCATTAAAACAAAGGTGACTGAGGAAGAGACATGGATTTGACAATTTTTGAATTTTTTTTCTTGTGTAACGTTAATAGAAAATAAGAAAATGCATGCCGAGAAGCTGTGTTGGAATATGAAGTAAACGTAAGCTTTCTAATGTTGAGAAATGTTAGGATTAAAGTTGCCTGGGAGGTGTAATGTCAAGTGCATAGACAGAACAATACAATCTTTAGCTAAGTGATGCTATTTTTTCCTCAAGACCCCTACCTCACCCAGAGACTTACTCAGAGGACAAACTGGAACTGTTTGCTGAAGGAAGGAGGAATGTGCCTGGTTGCAGGGCAAGGAACGAGGCAAGAAGAGGAGCAATGGTCTTAGATTTAACACAGCTGAGGTACCGAGGAGAACAGCATGCTGTCCTTGCTGTCCTCCACAGCATCCCCATCAGATACTAGACAACCGAGCTTTAGTTGTCAAAAGTGGTCACTGTGCATGATTCGTTATTTTCTGGGGGCCCAACAAGAGACCAAGCCCAACCTGCAGAACTTCAGAGCACACATATTTGGAGCTGGCAGAGAGCTGTTGTGCTTTGAGCACCAAACGTTGTCTAATTCTGGTGCCTTCTGAAAATTCAGACGTTTTGGACTAGTAACCCAAATTAGTGGACTTTGACACTTCAGTTCATATTTGCGAAACACCCTCTCCTCTCACAGGTGCACTCTGCAGCTCAATTCATTGATGTTTATGAAGCAATTACTCACCAGAGTGAGCATGAATGCCACAGACTCGCTTCCAAGGACATTCATCAGTCACTTCTCAGAGGATAATTTGAATGGAGTACATTAAATTAAGTATGGAACCCCCATTCAATAAGGAAAATATAGTACTTAATAACTACTTAATAGATGCCCTGAATAAGGCCAGAGGCTTATGAAAAAGAATAGTGTGTGACTATGTAATTACAGGGTGTACCACCATGGGGATGCACAGGGGGTTGAAATACTCTTCTGAGCACTTGACTACAACCCTACTATCAGTCTTTCACACGTAGAAGGAGTTGGTGTGTATTCTCATTCGGGGTGGGTAATGGCCTTCCTGCTGTTGTAAAGCAGATCTTGAAGGGTCAGGACAACGCGCCGGAGATGCCCAGGCTCGCGGTTTCCACTGCTGTCTTTTCTCTGTATGGCATCAATGGCAAAATTGCGTGCCACACAGCTTCGCCTGGGAAAGTAATGCAAGTAGCTTTTATTACCCTATTCACTGAAAGGAAAGGACAAGCTGGCCTGAAACACAGAGCAGAAGGCTAGGCTGATCATTTTCTAAGGGCTTAATTAAGTTACACTGTTCTGAATTTGCATGGAGTTGTGACTGACCTTATTAAATCATTACATGTAATGAAACTGCATTAAACCTTTGCCCTCTACCTGGCCAGACAGTGCAGAACAACATGAATTATCTCACAATAGGTCTACGTATGTACTGCTGATTACAGATGTCTAATGTATAATAGAATTAATAAGAATAAAGAAGAAGAGGCCTCCAGTCTAAAAAAAAACAATCCTTGCTTTAGCTGTTTTATTGCATAAAAATAAATGTGCCAGTTAGACAGGGCTTGATTTTGAGCATCATGTAAGCTTTTTTTGAAACTCAGTCCAGGCAGAAATAACAGGCTTGAAACCTAAATTATAGGGAAACAGCAGTTCTTTTGGGTAGAAAATAATCAATCTTCTCAATGTTAACACCTCCTTTCAAGGCTCACTGGCATTCCTTCTGAACTGCGTGGTGTGTCTGTTTGCATAAGAGAAGGTATGGTTGTAGGTAGGTATTGTGCCTGGAGCTAGAGAAACAGGCATCTCATTTGTGATGATTTTTCACTCTCTCAGAAGCAGAGGGTGAGGGGCCTGGTGGCGATGCTGGTCCTTGCCTGGACTCTGATGGTGGAGAGGCTCTTCCAACAAGCTGCCTGAGACTTCCCCTCGTAGCTCTTGGCAGGTCCCTCAAATCTATCTGTGCCTCTGGCCACTGCCGGTGATGTACGAATATTGATGTTTGCCCAGCTGGGGCTCATCCTGCACAGATGTGTTCATGCGTGTCTGAAATGGACTCAGTCATCCCAACGTTCAAAAAAAAGAGACCAAACAGGCGTTTCTCTGGCAGGTATTCTCATCTTAACCGATGCGTGTGATGCCATTGATATGATTGTCATTTTGTGCATACGATTAAGAACAATTACCTTTCCATATTTCAGCGCAGTTGTTTTACTCCAGACGATGCTCTTCAGTAGCTGCCAGCTCAGTGTCTTTGGTAGGACACCTTGGAGTCCACCAACAGACTATCAAGGCAACTGCTGGCCTATGCTCTTGTCGTGATTCCAGCCAACAGCCGTGTGTGCAGTTCACCACGCAATCCTGGAGACATCCTGCTGAGCAGGACCAGCGGGTTTCTCTGAAGGTTCAGCAGAGCTCTAGGAACTCAGCAGAATTACTGCTGGGCTGAAGCTAAACGTGAACAATTCTGAGCTCAGAAGTCAGAAGCCAGAGAAATTTAAATAAAATATACAGCATTGAGTCACTGCAAAGGTACCAAAGTTCATCATGGATAAATATCTGGTTAAATAGATTCAGTCAAATGAGGAAGAAATAGAGAAAACCTCCCATAAATTGCCTTAACCTGCACAGTGCCTTTACTGTTGTGTGCTTCATATTTGGTTTTAGGTGCCTGTGGACTGAGGTCTAGGAAGAAAAGAGAGAAGGACAATCCTGCTTTCAGTGGGGCTAAGGGAAAAAAGTTTTAAAACAATGATTCTAGCTATGTGCAATGCACGTACACCTAGAAAGCTTGCGAAGATCTCATTTCATAATTGCTGTGTGACATATCAGAGCCCAATGGGAACTGTTGTAATAAAAAGTTTTCAAGCCCCTCTTAAATCATTAGCTGTTATTGTATTCAGGGAAAGGAATTGGAGACAAGGTCCCGGTAACTACAATTTTATTTTAGAAGTTACTGCCTATACCAGGTGAAGGAAATTAATCAATTTGGTGATCGCATCTGACAGTGATAAAGGTCGCTTAATACCTTTTGAGATTTTTATGGTTTTAATATGATATCTCATTTTCAGCATGAATGGAACACTCAATTGATTTAAAGAAATCTGTGCTTTAATTTACAGCAGATGAAGCTTAGATCATCAGATATCCATGTTTCCAGCAATCATTAAAATTGTATAGTTGGTGGCCGCCCTTCTAGACATTGGCAGGCTCAGCATGTAAACACACGGAGAGTGCAGATTTCTGAGTGCTTTAGCCATTAATTTAATTCTAAACCATGGGCTTGGCTGCCTGCGTGGAGGGGGACAGTGTTCAGGTGGAGCAGGAGATAAACTTCAGATTTATGTTCCGATCTGCACACGCCCACCCACATACATCTCAGTAGAAGTAATACAGGGCCAAGCCCTATGGATGGAAAGAGTAACACTACACAGCTTTTGGTAAGATGTTCCACTTCAGAACTGCTCCCTGTTTCCCTATAAAAGAGCAGTTGTTGTTTTTCAGCATATAATATGCAATTTAGGAGCAACTTGCGTATACCTGTGGGTACTCATAGCCATTTTGGACACCTGGGAACCATAATGATTTCTATTTAAATACCACAAAACATGGAATGACAAATCCAAGGCAAGACAAGCTGCCACACTTTAAACAAGATCTGGACATACAGGATGACCCCTAAAAGCAACTTATCATTGTTCCAGTGGTGGCAAACCTTCTCCTGGGTGAATCAGAGCTCTGTTTGTCCTGATTTCTACCATTTACCTTTCAAAATACTTCCCATGCCTTTTTCATTCATTTCAACGTACAAGCCCTTCTTCTGCATGCAGCTGCCCCTGTCCCAGTTTTATTCCTCACGCTTTTGTTCATCATAACAGAGCACCTCATCCTCACAAGCTGCCTCACTATATCCCTATGCCAGTTCATGATTTACAGCTGAGGAACTAAGAAACTGCAAAGTGACTCCCTGGAAAGCCACTGGAAAGGCACTTAGTGCTGCCCTGAGCTGAGACACTTCTAGAGCAAACTGCTGTCCCAGCTCTGAAGCATGATCTGAAACCATCTCTGTGTCTACTGCTTCCACGAAACATTAATGTTGGTAATAAAATTCTGGGTCAGCATATCACAGAACTGGGAGAACCAGAGAATCCTGGACGTGAGCATTTTTGAACTGGAAGATTAGTAGTTAGTGGTGGGACAGGCATCAGTATATCAAGAAAGTCACAAAATTCCAACATAACTTACATAAACAGTTTAAATTACATATGGACTACTGTAGTTTTAGGTGGTTGCAAGTCCTTTCCTCTTGCGCTAATGGAAAGAACTGGTGTCTTGTGTGAAACTGCTTAATCACACCCCCAAAAACCAACACTAAAGTTGTCCTATGCCCTAAAGGCCATGCAAAGCCCAAGGATACCTGAAAAATGGGCATCTGAAAATGGAAAGAAGTTCTGAAGTTCTCTAAGTTCCTCATATCTTCTACTTTTGTCTTCATTTTCCTTATTATTATAAGGGAAGATATAGCTCTGTGCAGCTGATCTCTGCTTACTGTGCTGATTAAGTGGGTGTCAGTACTACAAATCAAGTATCATGCAATCAAGAAGTAGCCTAGGTCATAACTGGATGTTTCACACAGCAGCAGCCTAAGTCCAGTGCAGAATTTGTCCTAACTGCTTATACATCTGTTTCAAAGTCTCACATTGGATGTATTCCTTACCTTCTGACTCTCTCCTTCTTGGTCATAAGACTTTCTGCATCATATAAAATACTTAGTAATTATGGGAAGAACTGTTAAAAACTGTTTTCAGAAAACAAAAGATTATCTAAGTGGAAAGATTTGTAATATGGTCCCTAGAGTAGTCACATTCTGGATTTGTATAATCCCCTTTTGAACTTTGCACCAATGCTGGGCCATAGGACCACCTTTGTTCATTACTTTGCTTTCCTGTGTTCTGTAAATTCTGCTCATGAAATGTCTTTGAAAGCTAAGAGAGAGAGAGGGATTCTAGAAGCAGTCAGATATCTCAAGAGGTTAGTCCTAAAATTTAAATTGTTCTATATCTCCCGATAACTGATTCTTTGGTTTAAGGCTCAGACTTCAGTTCCAGGGTTATGCTTGTTATAATGTTATTTACATAGCAATACAAATGTGGGCAAGATTTTGCAGATGACTAAAGATAAATTCCTTAGGGAGGAGGTGGTTTAAATATAAGCAAAAAGCATATAAATCTAACCTTTCTATAGCTAATGACAGTTTTTAAATGCATACCTCATTTGCAAAAAGGATGACAGTAAACCACACTAGCTATTGAATTTTGTTGATAGCATTCTCCTTGGCTAATAAACATAAGTCTCATACTGGAGGAGTGTGCACATGCATGAAAATGTTGGGAATATTCTGGCTTACCCAGTTCTGACACAGCATTCAACTCGCTAGGAATGTTATGCTTTGCATGAGAAAGGCGCATCTTTTGTGGAGCTTCAGATACTGCCTTGTTTTAACAACATTTGCAGAAACAAATCATGATAACGATCACACCTTATTGTGCATGAATAACTGCACTTTTCACGCTTTCATGGGAGTCTGGGAAAGGAAGACGATCATAGCTGAAGGAGAGAGGCATCCGCCCATGCGTTCTGCAGGAATTACGAGCGTCAGCCACACAGCTTACGTGTTCACAGCAGGTCCTAGGTACAGCAGAGACAACAAAGTCCAAAATCGTGATTAGAAGGATGACTTATCCAGTGCCTGCCTAATCCTGGAAGTACCTGAACTCTCAAGGCGCCTTGCAGTTGAACTCAGCCCTCACACACACTTTGGGTTGTAGCTGCGTGCCCTCCCAGAACTGCCCCACAGCCCCTAGCGCCGGGGCTGAACCCAGGTACTGCAGCAAAATAGGGTTGTGGCCCTTTGTATTTACAATGGCTGTGTCTGCTGCCTCCTCAGACCGGCTTTTTGTACAGTAGCCTGGTGGTTAGGGAGGGCAGGAGTGGGGGAAACTCCAAGGTCCTGCTCCTGGGATTTTGTATAAATTGTTTTCAGTAAGACCTTACCATAAACCACAGGGGCTGAGGGTAGAACCAAAGTGTCTGTCCCTCCCAGGAGTTATGTTCTCAGCACTAGTCCAGCTAATCATACTCTCTCTGCCTCATCCCGATGAAATTAATTTTGCACATCTTTCTGCACGGGTCTGCCCAGGCAGACCCAGCTCAGCCTACAGCTGGACAGAGAGAGCACTTCTGGGGCTGGATGGATGTTAGTTCCAACACCTAAGGAGAACGTATTGAATTGCACTTATCTGTGCAGCCATCGCCTAACCTCTGTTTACGCCACTCCACAAAAAAATAAAGGTCCTTTCAATTCTGCTAAAGTCTCCTTGAGAATTGAGACCTATTAGGCTATGGTAATATAGCTGATTTTATGCCTCAAGATACAAATTTAGGAGGAGATTTTCAAAGGCAGAGAGGAGTTAGCCTCCCGGTAGCATTTAACTTTTCATAGGATATGAGGGTTAGCTTCTAACGTGCCTTGGAACCGCATCCTCTTTGGTATTGTTTATTTGACTCATGCCCCTTTCAGGAAGAAGAAAAACAATTCTGATCATTTAGAAAAACATAATTCTAAATGGATTCTGAAGTTTTGCTAAGCATCAAACTTTAAGAGAAAATCATATTACTTTACAGTATTTTTCGAGACTATATCAATTCCAGACTCCTTGCCATTTTGCCATAGCTCTGGAAAACAATTCACAAATGTTAAAACAATCTAACAGAAATAAGTGAAGGATGAAAAGGAGTAGTGTTGGGCTGGTGGGGGGGGAGGTCTGCCACAACTCCCATCTCCCTCTTGCTGTCGTATGTGGCTCATGATTAGCATTTGGCTGTGCGTTTTGTTAGTATTTTCAGCACAGCAGTAGAGTGAGCATTAATTGGGTTAATTATTGTGAGCTATAATTTAACTCAGTAATCAAACTCATAAACCAAGCATTATTGAATTTATAAACTCAGCATGCTCAAGTGCCCTTAGTGATAATGAACTTGCTGAGTCAGATTATTCCCTTGCAATTGTTGATAATGTCAGAAATAGATTTGGACTGTCTTGCATTTAGCATTTCCCCCTGCTGTATTACATGGACAAGAAAAATTCGCAATACTTGAGAACAGAATCCTCAATGTGCTTAATTTTTTTAATGTAAAGCAGAAACCACTTCAATTTTTGTTTGCTTGTTTTAACTCTGCAAGATGGGGTTGTTTTAATTTTTCCTCCAATGGCAGTGAAACCTTTCATTGCCTTGTGTACCTCAGTCCTTTCCTCATAATCATCTTTGGGTAAGGCAAACAAGTATCTGGTATCTACAAAACTTCATTTCTACAGATTTGGAAAATTTTGGCCTCTTTACATAGGTCAAATGTTGTGCCAACAGAAGCAGGGCTGACTTCCTAACATTGTTGTATTAACATACCTCAATTTTAGCCTGGGGGAGAGGGAAATGATGTTGTTTGGAATGAGATGGTAATTTACTTTCCATGCTTTCTCAGTCCTAAGGCATCTTTTCAGGATGAGACAGCCAGCTGTGTAAATTGAAATTGGTGAACAATTGTCCACTGGAGGCTCGAACATCTGAAAAGCAGAGTTATACGCTCTTCTCTGTCCATGTAGAATATGGTGTTTTCATTTTACAGGGATAAGGGATTTACTGTTAAATTAATGGACATTTCAAACTGCAGTGGCAACACATGTTACCGCCTGCATTACTGGGAAATAACTTGCATCTGTGCAAGTTATCACTTGGAAAGAAAAGCTTCCGGTTACTGAGAGATGGCACGAGAAAATAACACTTTCTACCCGTGTGCCAAGGGAAATGAGGTCACAGGCTCTCGCCGTATGCCTTGCAAGTGGATATCTCATGTACAAGTTCGGACAGGCATTAAATTGGTTATGCTTCAACTTCTGATTTTTGTTTTCATTAACATCTGTACTCTTACGTGGCCTGGAGCGTTTTGTCCTTTTTATAGCCTTCCTCAGTAAAGCTGCGGAAAGCTGATCTCAAATTCACATTAATGGCCTTGGATTTTCAGGTCATTCCTTACAGCAAAGGCTCCGTTCTGCTGCTTTTCTCATGGCGTGACACCTATACCCCAGTGGATATCCTTGCCTTCGCAGTCTATCTTCACATCAGTGTTTTTAATTGTACTTGGCTAAGTCATGAGATCAGTCTCCAGAGTAACTTAGACCTAAGTGCTTCTGGACCAAAAGGATCAGAAAGCTACCAAACTGCAAGGCATAGAGCTCTCTGGATTAATGGGAATTTACCCTACACACCCAAAAAGCTGAAGCCTACAAGCAGTCTTCAAGGTTTACGTGTGATCATACACTCTGATCCCTGAGCTTATTCCCTGTCTTCCTGAGCTGGGAACAGGATAAATAATAGGTCTTGTTCTTTTGCAGCAAGACAGTGTCATTTGCAGCGAGTAATCATAGTGGTTATATATATAGCTAAGGCAAAGTTCCCCCCCCCCCAAAAAAAAGCTTTGCTTCAAGTGTCTTAACCTGCATGGCAAGACAACCTGGTAGAAATCACAGTGGTGCTGCCACCAATGCAGCTGTATAATTGCACTTTGTTGGTGTAAAGACAAAAGTGTATTGAATGTAGATGAAAAATAAGGGAAAATAATTGTGAGGTCAAATAACTCAGGCTTTTCATTCATTATTAGAAATAGCACAGGTGTGGTAGTGAGTCAGCTCCTCTTTCCCTTCAGAGAAGTAGTGGTGTCTTCTTTTCTGCATGTAGCAAAGCCGAGGGGTACATTCCTGCAGTCCAGGCTAGGAGCAACTTGACCTGAGAAGAGAGAAATTTTGTTATGAACAAAGGTTTCCTACAAAAGGATTTCTTTTAAAGTACCTTGATATCACTGAAGCAATTCAGAACTTCTGCTCCAGCTCGGGGTAAGCAAACACTGCTCTAGAAGCGTGTTCACTACAACTCATTTTAACCTCAGCATAAATGTTTATTTTTTCCCTCCTCTTTCTTTTTTTGTCTTTCTGGGTTTAAGAAAAGACCATGTGGTAACACTGATACCTTGTCAATCAGATGACAAGCTGTCTTTTTCTATTTAGACATGGTAGTAGGTCATTCTGAGGAGTAAAAGGTAGGTTATGTCCCTGAAACCTGACAAAGTGTTGAAAAATAGTACCCATACTTTGGAAAACTCTTCCAAGTATCGCTAAAAATGACAAATCCTAATTTTCTCAGGCCCAATCCCAGAATAGATTTTGTACACATAACCACCAAGGTCAAAGGAAGATAAAAGACCTGGAAAATACCCTAAGTCTATCACATACACCGTTGTTTATTCCTTCTTTAATAAAGGAGTTTCAAGAAGCAAAAACATATCATTATGACTTAAGTGATGCTCCTATAATAACTGCTTTTGATTTAGGAGATAAAATTAAACTAGAAGATAAGCTCTTTTATTTCTGCTCAGCCACTAGCATATTCAAACAGGGTGTAACCTGTCACTTTAAAAGGCACAGTAACAAAAACAAACTGGAAGGCAGTCACTTATTAATCTATGTTTTTGTACAGCTATCTGGAAACTCTGCTTTGCCGTCAGTATTTAAAGCTCGTAAACAAGACGCGCTGTCAGTGATTCTTGAGACTGGAATTCATGGGAATTGTCTAAACAAAACGTATCACTCCTCTTGTGTGTAACCAAATGCATAAATGTTGTTGTCTTTTTATTCTTTACAGATGGTTTGTATCTCCAGAGATTTATAGAAGAATTCATAAATTGGCATCACTGGTATGTAAGAAATGTGAAGCAGCCTCTGCTCCCATTGTTCCCTGACTGTGAACCTGCCACTGCCTGAAAAAGTTTTTTTTAAAATATCAAACTCTCAGCCCAGCTCCAGTGTGATTGTGAAGCTGACCCTCCCCTGTTTGGGGGACTCATCAGGACTAAATATACAGCTTGATAAATATGAATTGTCATCTCTTTCGGTCATCTATTTCTATATCCTTTCATTCTCCTGCCCTCGCACTGCAGCCTAAGTAGACGGGAGATACTGATTAAGTAACTCAAAGGAAATGATTGTAACCAAATGCTCTGCTGAGCACACCCTCCAAGAGCTCCAAAATCCTAAGTGAGCTGGTGCACTTGTCGTCAGGAGCAGCATATTCATCCAACAGCAAGCTGTCAAATTGACTTGTTAGCATGGCTGATAATACTCCCGCATTTTCACTGCTAGAGAGGAGCAGGGAACATCACATATGCTTTTGAATGTCTTATGAAGAGCATCAGAAAAAAAAAAAAAAAAAAGCGCTATTCGTACTTTCGCCAAAGATTTGTGGAAAGGCTGGGAATTGAATCCAGATTGCCTGACTGCTTATGCGGGGCCTTATGCACAAGACCAGCCCCTCTTTTGAAGCTTGACGTTCTGGTCTTTCTCTATTTGACAGTCCTTTCCCTTGTTCTCATTTGTCTTTCGGATGCGCTGTGTTGCTCATGTGAAGATTGGTAAAATCACAGCACGCGAGACTTTTCCAGATATGATTTTTTAAAACCTCTGTTACATATATGTCATATCACACAGGTGCAATGTAAATACATACTCTACTTCAGGTAGATTAAAATGAGACTGCCCATAGGAAACCTACTTGTGGAAGAAGAGTAGCCCACTCAGAATGTATCCAAGCAAGACCGAAAGAAAAGTAGTTCTGAGAAATTCCCAAGACTTGTATTATATACCACTGTGGTATCATAGTGCTTTCCCTGCAGAATTAATAACTACATCTCTCATACATTTCCTCCTCCTTGAACAAATACAGCAGCAATGTGGAGAAAGGGAGGTAAACTCAGTCTTTTTTGGAAGAATTAGAGGGACATTCAGTACTGTGCCAACCATTTACAATGAAAATACCTTCTGAAAAAAGAAAGTCCTGAAATATTTTCCAAAAATGTTTAAAATTTTGATTTACCTGATTTTTTTTAATTAATTTGCCCCATAAATTTGACTTCTTAGAAAGCACTGTCCCCAGATCTCAGGTGCTTCATGATTTGTTTTGTCTCCAAAGGGATACGTTTGTCAAAATGATTGCTCGATGTGTATTCACCTTACACTCTACGTGATTGTGGGATGATTTGCTAAGACCTTAAGAGATTAGGACCACAGTCTAAAACTGGAATCCACTGGACATTGACCTTGTATTTGTGAAGGCACATAGGAAGCATAGACTGGAGCAGGATAAATACCCATTTCATGCATGGTCAAAGACCATAATCCAGCCTGGATGCAACAATACCTGGATTTCTGTGGCCAGGTAGATGGGACATCATTTTCTCATATTCTAATGGTGAAACAGCACTTGTCTTGGGAAGTGAAGATACCCGGCCATCCAAGTTTAGAGAGAAGTCAAGGCAGGTCCAAAGACTTCACTCGACTTGGATCTTACACATATCCAAAAGGAGGCAGAAGCAGCCCTTCATTTTTCCCATTTTGTTCGGCACTACTGGGGCTTAACGACATTTTTTTTCTGAATTCACTGCTTCCCCATAGACACTCTGATATTTTAGTTATGGCTACACTTGCAACAGTCAAGAAGCCACTTTAATTGAGCATCTCCAAGAATTAAGAGGAATCTGAGCAGCTGTGACCAAGAAAGAGCCAAATCCTGGTTTCATCTATGAGATTCCAGGGAGCAGGGATGTAGCTTGATTTACGGGGAGGCGCAAACTCTCCACAGGAGAATGCAGAAGGAAGAGCCTCGGGGGGAATCTTTGATGAGACAAAACAATCTAGACATAAATAAAGACTTCAACGGATTTGTCCCTTCATTATTTTGGAGCCTGATCCAAAGCCCCGTTAAGTCAATAGAAGAACTCCAGCTGGGGTTTAGGTGAAGAGCTGAGGGTGCAATTTACACACAACTCCTGTCACTCGGGAACATTTCCGAATTGTAGGGAAATACGCTTGTTAAAGTACTGAGCTGACACTGAGGAGCATTCAGCTATTACAGGATATTCTTTCATTGAGTTACTTGTTGCTGTCCAATAAAATAAAATATAGGAAACCCTTTAGTGTTTCATCAAATTCTTGCTCATTTCAAAGAGTACCAATATTTCTGTGTCTGGCTCACATATTAAAAAGTTTGCCTGCATATTAAGTTTCATTTTTTTTGTCATAGGCTTAGCTTCAGATCTTTCCATGACTTTTACTAGGGGCTATTTTTGAAGGATTCAAGTCTGTTTTGCCAGTATAACCTTCAATTTCTAATGAGTGTTATTTCAAAAGAGACTTTTTCATTGGTAGGTAACAGAAAATAAAGTTACCTTGAAATTTAATAAGTGTTATTTACTCTGTATCTACTAATAAATCCCATCATACATCCTGCTTTCTAAAATGCTAGAGGTTATGATCTCTTTCTATTTGGCATTCAGAAATTAAAGAAACATTTAATTATTTCACTTGGGGGAATCTTAGACTTTTCTTTTTCTACCTTTTGATTTTTCATTTGTACAGCCTGGTAACATTGTTACTATCACCAATTTTAAGAAAGTTTTTAAAAAGATACTGTATTTTTTCTTCCTTTTCAATCAAACATTCTCCTTCCAATGTTATGGTGATATAATCATATTTTAATCACAACATACAGATGTTTCATTCAGTCTTCACTTCCATTTCTTCAAGGCCCAGTACAAACCCAATTAGAGTTATTGCAAAGGCTTTCTTTGGACATTAGTAGATTTTAGATAAAGACTAAAGCATGCCATAAATTCACATACATATGCATTGTGTGTGTCTGTAAAAATCACTTGTAAACAATGTTAGGTTTCTTGGTAAATGTACACTACTATAACGATACGTTCCTTCTCACAATATATGTATGTATGCATGTGTATATGCTGCAATAGCCCATTCACACCAATAGGCTTTTTTAAGTCAATAGCAGATATAAATCTGTATCTGTAGTTCCCGTGACCCAAATACATTGCTATCATCCGTATTGGGGTGTTTTGTTGAATTATATTAAAACAGACCTTCTGGGTTGTATTTTTTTGCATTCAAATTGGTTATAATAATTGCCCTGCAATACCTGGGAGACAATTGAACTGAAATGAGCACATGGAGTTCTCTGGTATGAAATATTTCTCCCCTTGAACTGCAGGGATCCTTTCAGTGCTATTTCACTGTTAATAAATACATAAGAAGCTTTGTCAGTTTAAGGATTTGTTTTTATTATTTTAAATCATGCAAATTGTTTATCTTTGGGGAGGTTCTGAAAATGTGTTTGAAGAACTAATTAAAAGGCTGTTACAAACAATAATAACCAGTATTTGCCAAATTATTTTCCATTCATTATTGCAACTTGAAGCATTTTTATTTGCTTAAAAATAAAAAAATATGTTTCAGCCCAAAGTTTCTTCTTCCCCCTTACATCGCTATTTAGATACTAAATACATTATGCACATAAAAATGTAAAAATCAACCCACTGAACCTTTCTCTTTTAATCATTTTAAATTTTGCTATTAATACTTTAATTTTCCTCACTCTGTGTGTGTGTATATGCGTATGAGTGCATGCATGTGCCTCTGATCTGGCTTATACACTGTACTAAATTGTTCAGTAAATACACTGCAGCAGGATAAGGTCTAACTGGAAGAAAATTGTTGTGAGTTACAGGAAATTAAAAAATTCCTGCAATACCAACCCACTACTCAAAGTCAATCTGTGGTATCCCACAATCCACTCGGCTCTGAAGTCAAGCCAGAATGATTTTTGAAGAGTAATTTCAAGCCTTATAAAGGGTCACATCATGTATTAAAGCCATATTTGCTTCTGTGTTTTGTAAATTTTGAACTCATTACTAAACCTTTGTCTCTTATACTGTACGTCTGGCTCTGAACTCTCCTTCATCAATCTGATCCTTAAAAATCCAACAAAAAACATGCAACACATTTTGCACATGAAAAAGTGGTAAAACATAAATAGTTACAATCTCAAGGTGCCAGCATTTAAGGAAGGCTCTAAGAAGCTTTTTTTTTTTTTTTTTTTTTTTTATACTTTAGATAGGAAAATCTTGAGCAAGAGGTTGCCCAAAACTGATATTTTCTGACCACCTTTGGGAAGTGCTGAGTGCCCTCAACTCCTGTTGACTTCACAAGAGATTAAGAGAGCTCAGCACCTCCCAGTATCAGTCCCACGGATATATATCTATATCTATTCACATACACATACATACATATATAATGAACTGCTAACAAATAGTGGATCATCTACTCTTTTCCTTGGCCAAATTCTTTGTGAAAGGATCAGACCCAAGGTTAGAGGTAAAACCATATGCAATTTACAATAAGCAAAACGTGTCTATAAACAAAATACAATTGGAAATCTGGGAATCATTTATATAGAGAGTGCTGGCAAAGTGCAGGCATATGTGTACAAAACAGCGCAGCACCTCTACAGATTTCAACAGTTCCATTTCTGAAGTTGCTAAACTAAGCCTTTATCATAACTTGGGACTGAGAAACAACACACTGTTAGTTAAAGACAAGGATTTTACCCCCACAGCACAGTGAGAACTGGGGTGGGACTGCACATCTTAAACCCCAACAAAGCTGTGTGCACAGCTTGGGCTTTGATTCATCTAAGCTCTCTTCTCCTGAAGGATACTGTCACTGATCTGCTCTCACTCAAGGGTACCCACAGTATTTCATTATGTGCCTACATCACATATTTACACTGACTGGACTAAATTCCTGCTGTTTTCCCTGAATACTTCCTTTTTTTTCATGATCAGAGTCCTGGAGTGAATCAGCTAGATGAATCTGGAACAATCTAAACGGGCATTCAAGGAAGATACCCGGGCAAGTGGGTGCAAAATTAGGATGAGATGCAGCATGGGCAGGGACTGCAGCCCACAGCAGCGCGCACAACAAACTGCATGGGAAAACACCCCATCCTGTGATTTTTCCCTCTCTCTATCACATGGATGGCCCAGCCAGGTCTGACGTGGGTGGGAAGCAAGGAGAAGAACGTGGTTTGGCCCTGCTTTCTGCCCTGTGGAGCACATTGATATGGTCAGAGCTGGCCAGGTAGTCAGCAGAAGAATACTCACTCCTGGTCTGGAAGTCATGTAGACATTCTTAAGCTGCCAAGATGTGCTAGGATAGCTACACAGACACCAGGCTGGGTCTGGATGAAGCTCCAAGCTCTACTGATATTCTAACATGTCTGCGTGTGCTAGGCCAGCAGATACACACATGGCTTCCCCATGCCTGTCCTGTCCTTTCTCTAGAGCTGCAAGCTCCAAGAGACTCTGGAGACTTGGTCCAGTGGAAACACACTAGCAAGGGCAAGAAGGTAAAGACAAACAGGCCAGAAGAACAAGAGGAGAGGATTGGTTTAATGTCCAACAAGTCACTGAGACGGAGGGAAGAAGAATCAACCACTGTATTTCAGCACCGGGAAGCGGTTTCACTGGGTGAAGAGTTGGTGCAGCAGCTACGATGCCACCCTGAGACTTGTGGGTCCTTGAATCAATTCCTTTTTCTGCCATGGATGCCTTGTGAGGCCCAGGACAGATCATTTTACCTACATCTTCACTGAAGAGATGCCTCTACTTGTGGGAGAATGGCTTGGCTGCTCAGTGGCACCCAAGCTGCCATGGACGACAGAAGTAAGGACTGAGCAATGCTACCTCAAACCTTCTGGCATGTTGGACAACTGAAGCTAGAAATCCCACTGCATTTAAGTGTTTGGGGTTTCAGTGTTTAGTATGAAGACAAACATTTCATCTCCGTCACCCCCTATTCAGCCTGCAGCAGACTTAGGCATCTATCTTTGTTCAAGAGAGTAATGAGTTATTTCGACTACGCGGTCTCCAATACTGCCACATTCTGGTTCTCTCTACAGTCAGTGGAAAGCAGCGTCGATGCTTATTTTAGCAATTTGAATAGGAAGCTTAAATACAACCTTAGTTTCCCACCTGTAAAACTGGGACAATAGTACTCGTTAGAGCAAAGTAGTATTCTATAGGTTGGAGAGGAGAAATATTTTGAGAAAGATTATGGCATTATCTTATGCTATTATGATGTGGCACATTTTTGTGACAGAAATCAAAAGAACTGAGGCTAAACCAGAACTGGACAAAATTAAAGGATTATGGAGGCTGCGGAGGAATTCTGCTGCAACTTGTGTGATACTAACTTTGCTCTGAGACAAATGAGACACAAATTCTTGTGTCTGATAATACAAGACAGGTGAGTGATGTATGTGATCTCTGTGAATCACTGGCCATCTGAGGCAGGGAAATGGTACAATATTAACAAGTTTTCTACCTGAAGAGAGAAACGAAAACAAGGCATTAGAGGTGAAAGAACGACTGGCAAAAAACGTATATTAAGTGTATTTCAGTGAACATTGGGATAGTGATATAACATCTGGTCAAATATGTGGGGGGGAAAAACTCTAGGTAAGGAGAAGAAAAGTGAAAGCTTATTTTCTTTTTATTGCAAAGAAATTATATTGCGTAGAAAATAGCATGTTGCTGTTATAGTACTTAAAGGATTTAAACATGTTAATTGTTGATCTACATTTCTTAACATAGACATACACTCAAAGCATGTTACATACTATCCATCTCTACCTGTACCTATCAGAACAGTTCTGCTTCTAATGGAACACAGAATCCTCTAAGTCCCAATAAGATGTAGGCTAAATGACATAAAACAGTTAACACAACTCTGCCTATGCCATGATTATACATGTGGTTGTTATAAAATGATGTTGATAAATTTCTCTAAAACCGTACAACTCACATTTGGGGGTTTGGTTTGAGGTAATGTGCATCAGAACCACAAAACGAAGGAAGAGGCATGCTTGGAAGTTCTGTGTGTCTAATTTAGGCATGTATTCAGCCGAAAGACATCTCCTTGGAGGCTGATAGAGAGAGGTTCTGCAAATTTCCTCTGCAGGAGCATATACATATGTTGGGAAAGGCATCGTTCCAGTATGATCATTACAGCCCCTTGAGCACTCCATGTGAATTTGATGGCAGACCAGGTGACTCCACCTACATACAGGAATCAGGTTCTATAGAATTACTTTAAAATCCCAGTTTTAACAAACGCAGCATCCTAGTGAAGATGGTTCTTTCAGAAATCAAATGGCTAGGAGGATTTTAAGATGCCTTGAAGAAGGAAATATACAGTCAGTTTGGATTAAAAATCAGACCTTCAGCCTGCTATGCACAGGAAAATAAGGGTCTCCAAATCTTCCAGAAATTACACATATGTTTCTGTACACATCCCCTTCTCCCCCACCTTTCCTGGAAAAGCAGGGAAACCAAATGCAATAGAATATAATTATTATACTCTCCTTGTACATTATATAACATCTGTTCAGGGGACAGTAATAGCTAACTCACAGGAGCAGTTTTTGGAAATTTTGTAGTGGTGCCCTCTGCTTACATGTTATGGAGATGGGCACTGCAGGAAACCCAAATTAAACTGATGGAAAGAAACTTAGCTTCTTGAAATATTTGGACAACTGATGCAGATATGAATATAGGGTGCAAAAAGAAAAGCAAAAATTAACATGGAAAAAAATGGCAGTTTGTAATGGGACAGTGGCAGCTCTGCCATAACTGCGGTTAGGATTGTTTCCATTATAAATCCAGGCTTCCACTCCAACTGCTACAAATCACAATAAAATATTTTCAGCTTCAAATATGGCATACATGGCCCCTGGCCAGGAAATTGTTTGGGCAAATTTTAGGTCATATGTCAGACATCAAATATTTTTTTGAAAGTGAGTCATAGTTCATGCATTTCTATTCTCACTATTTAGTCACACCTTAAATAGCTGCTCTACCACATGGCTCATCCAGAAAACATAAACCAAGGCTAATTAAAAATATATTCCTGCACCTAAGGTCAAGTCTGAGATGTGAAAAGCATCTCAGCATATTTTAAAATTCTTCTTATGACAAATTCAGAAATACAAGATTGGTTAATGTAGAACTCTTTGAGATTTTCAGCAAATGGGAAATTTGTGATGCTGATGAGATATGTGAAAATCAGTTTTATCAGAAATGTCAGTCTATAGATCAGTGATATCACTGCACTATGTGTCTGTCTCAGGACTGGATGAGTAGGGACTGTCTTTGGATAACTGTTTGAAAGAGCATGAGAAAATGAGAGTCACATCCTTAAAACATTAGTTCCCTGTACGTAAACTACTGTATGTCCTAGTATTGGCAAAAAGGCAGTTTGGTTCTCTTTTGGGAAGTGTATACGGAAATGTTTGTCCTTCTCGGCCAGATATCTAGTGGCAGAATATTGAATTATATTAATGGACAGCCTTAAGCGAAATGATCAAATGGACTTGGAGGCTGGGTCTGTTGTGGTAGTTTTAAAATAACAGTGCCTAGTTCAAGAAAAGCAATTCTTGGACAAAATCCTGGCCTCCCTTGAAGTTAATGAGAACATTACCACTGAATCCATTCAGCACAGCATTTACTACCTGCCAGTTTGGTTGTGCCTACACTCTGCAGCCTGGACCCACTGTTGCGCACTGTGTCCATCTGCTCACTGCGAGGCAAAGAAATCTTGGGTCGTGCCATTTATTTTGGAGAAATTCATGCACAGGGACAGAGGGAGCTTCAGCAAACTCCGGTGGATGTTCTGGACCAGGCCAACTAGGAGGTCAGCACTGGACACAGCTCTGGAAAGCATGTCCAGGACAGACAGTCCTGGAGGACATTTAAGGTTTCCAGTTTTCCACTCTACATTGAGTGTATTTCCTCTTTCTTATGAAACCAAACTGTAGAGAGGACTAGACTTATATAAATCCTCTCCCTGCCACATTTTAAGAACCTGTGTATTATAGCTTTTTTCTTTAAAAGAATTCCTCTTTTTAACATGCCTGTGGGTCAATGTGTAATTCAATGTGCTTTAAGCATGACCATGGAGAAGTATTCATGACCAAAGTTAAATTTTTCTTCACAATGGAACATATGCGTATCATCATGTGGAATTTGGGCATCGCTATAGTGACTAACATACTTGTGGTACTGCTCCTCCAGGAATTTGATTCCTAGCAATATAAGATCAGGTTCATTTGATGTTTATATTGAATCTTGCCATTGGTTTTGCCATAATTGAGCTGCTTTTGATAATCCGTTAAACAGTTTCTGGAAAGTATTCAAGTGCTAAAATATCTTTTTATTAAGCTAATGAAAATCACTAGCCTGATATAAAGAGATGCAATTATGAAATCCACCCTGGAATAGCTTAACATCTTTCATTTCATCCTGGTAAAATGACAATGCAGACATACTTTTAAATAGGAGCCATCCTTTTAAAGGGTTATGACTGAATATTTTAGGTTAGCTGTAAATTTTGGTAATAACTTTGGGAAGTCCCAAATGCAAACTGATACTTGATACCAAAGTACCAAGCCTCCAACGAATCATTAAAAGTTCCTTCAAAAAAATAGCAACCAAATTGGTATATAACAAAATTATGATATTTCTATATGAAATGTGAAGACACATAAATGGTCAATCTCCATTACTCAAAAGCTATTAGAAAAAATCTCTGTTTTTATCTTACTGGAGATAAAATAATTCTGGTCTAGCCTGGAAGTCTGTACTATGAGGCAAGTTTGACAACCAACAAAGATGTACTTTTTCACTTGTCTTTTTAAATAACCATTTATAGTAACTTTATACTCAGCTTCATTGAAATGATGGGCTACAGGTTTTGATGCCAAACCCTGCAAATTAGTTCAGCTAAAGATGAGTTTGATCAAAATTCCCATTGACTTCAGGGAGCCAGGAATTTAGTCCCAGACTCAAGTACCACTAGAATGAAAGATGTTAGGAACATATGCTGAGATCCAAATGCCAAAAGCAGTCCATACTTGACTTTTAATGATGCAGGATTTACACTGTTGACCCACCAATCAGAGCATAACCTAAACTCCTGTCATCCGATTCCTTCATTCTTTCACATTTTGGGTACATGGAACTGACATAATCCAAGATTTGAAGCCAAATAAACTCACATACTCAAGCAACACATCACACTAACTGCTATATTAATTAAGTGGGGTAGCCATCTCCTTCTGCTTTCTAATGGCTGTTTATTTATTTAATTACCTGCTGTTAGAGAAATTAGAGACTTTTCAGGAGCCGATGGAAAGCTGAATTAGCCTCCTACAGAATAGATGTCTCCATCACAAAGTTGATATTAGGTAAGTCTTTGAGGTGCACTTTTATGGCCAGTTTCTCTACAGCGTGACTGTGAATCTTGAACATGCTCATGGGACAAAGCTGGACCTCCAGGTGAGAGCTGCTATCTACAATGCTGTGCGTATTTGCTTATTAATTGCAAAATTTCCTTCACTTTTATTGAAAAATAAGTGGTGAAATTCAGTATGAAAAACCACATGTGGATCCAGAATAATTGTGTTCCATCTGGCCAAGTGAAATACTTTTATCCATAAAGAGTTTGTTTTTACAATCTCTCAGAATTTCAGAAACAAAACTCAGAATATCCTTTTATTTACACAGTTTTTAAACAATGATTTTGGCTTGTTTGTTTTGGAGTTGCCAGCAAGCCAAGAAATCAGTCTTGTTCTTGGTGATCTCCCCACTGCTAGAAGGCAGCATGAGAGGGAAACTGCTGTTGTGCCATGTGAGAGATGAAAAAAGAGGGAGCCAGAGTGGGAAATAAAAGGCAAGGGGTCAGAAGCTGGAGAGAGGAAGGAGTGAAGGTAGAGGCAAGAAACAGGGAGAGCGAGATTATTTCTTTTCTTGCTCTGGACTTCTGCCCCTTGCTGACCTGGTAGGGTGCATCCAAGGAGTCCCCCAGTGTGGAGGGTAATGAAACTAGCTAGGAGCCCAGAGCCAAAGAATAAACAGTAGTACAAAGCCCCCAGCAACAATTATAACTGACAGCACATCATTTTTAAACAGGTTTCGGATCTGGAGAGTGGAGGGATGTTCAATTTTTCAACAAGGTAAAATTCCATGGAAAGCAGGTATTGCTGGGGGCAGAGGGGGTGGAGAAGTTAAAGGGACATCATTCAACCAAATCCAGCTTTCTGTCAAAAAAAACCTTGTTGGAAAATATTCAATCAATCTTGTTTAGGGCATATTCTTAGTCTTGAGACCATGCATATTTGTTAAATCTTTGCATTCCCTTCTCCCTGTTTAGTGTAAATCTTGAAGCTCAGTTAAACCTGTGTTCCTCTGAATTATAAGGGTGCTCTTAGAGTAGGAAGAGGTGGTTTTAATATGAAGGTTAGAGCTGGGGTTTAATATGAAAGGAGGTAGAGTCTGTGAATGGGTTACATCAGTCAAAATGGGCAACATCAAATATATTGACAGACTACATATATGCCTATATTTGAATAAGATTGCAGAATAAAATTATTATTGAATAAATCATAAATAGACACATAAATACTATTTCCTGTCTTACACAGCTTTTTAGCCTGTAAGCAATGGTTTTATTTGCGCAGAAATATCTTGCACGTGTACATTTAAAGAGAATTAAGCAGCCAAACAATGCCTCTTCTGTTCCTGAATTTTAGATGCAAGTTCACAGTGCAATAAGTTAGCACAGGCTAATTGGGGGGGGGGGGGATGGGATCTCTATTTCACAGCTGGTGTGGTCACCTTCCAATTGACACTTCATAATGCTTCACCTCCTGACAGAACCAAGTGGTGTCCTTATGTCTGCATTGTCTAGGACCTTACCAGCTGGATCATTGCCACTTTTTCTGAAAGCTGGGAAGCAGACAAGATCAGGCCATTTTTAATTGCAAACTCTAGAAGAAAGCCTCCTTGTCCAATAGCTTTAGAACATTAAAGCCACACATTATTCATCTAATCAGATCTCTGCACTGGTTTTGGACCTCCTTGCTGTCTGAGTGCAGGTGGAGGATCTCAGAGGTGCTCATCAAGAGCTGTTGGCCATAACCACTCAGCAAAACCACATCCTTCCATACTATGAGAATCAGGACTGGGCTTTGGCTTCTAGCACGAGTTCAAAGTCAGGTTTTGTTGAGGAGTGTACAGAGAGCATTAAAGATGTTAATGACTTTGAGGGGGAGGAGACATCTCTTGGAAGCCAAGATCTCTTCTCAGCACAAATAAGAGACACAAGCTCAAGAAATACCAGCATGGATTTACAGCCTCACAACTGTGGGGATCTGAGCTGTTATTTGTGTCCGTATTGCAAGTGGGGTAAACTGCTACAAGACATGGGAAGGTTTTTATTTGGAACTGACTGATTCAGTCATCTTAGGTAGAAGTAAATTGGTAGTTGTTCTGAGTTCTCCACAGCCCACCTCTTCAGATTCATGACACAGCACAGAAACGCCAAAGTTTAAATTCTGTGCCTGCCTTCTCCTCCCCACTGCCCATTATATCCAGGCCAACTCTTCCCCATGAGGATCTCCCTTCAGCGGTGTAGGCTCAATTGCTAAAATTTTATGTGGAATTTAGGCATCGCCCAAATGCATTTGCCTTGCAGTTTGAGCAAAGCCCACTTTGAGCACATAGGTTGCATGACAGGTAGCGAAGAACATTTCACAGCCTGGTGTCTCCGCTCTGTAGCTGGTATATTGTTTCCCAGAGTTTTATCACAGCACTACAACAGGTGCATTTCATAGCTTTCTGTCAAGGAGTTTCATCTGGTGCAAAGCAAAACATCTTGGCAATAGGCAAAACTCTTTCTGGGGACTATTTTATAGCATGCGCATGGAAAGGCATCAAGAGAGTAAACACCAATTAGGGAAAAGGCTAAGAACACTGTTAACCCCTAAGGTTCCAAGTAATCATCACCAAAGTCTATTTATTCAACTGTGGAATTTGTATACAACCACAGGGGATAGAAAATGGAATTGAAATCCGAGAAAGGGCTTGACTATGACACCAACATAACAAGGCAGAGCTACTTTGTTCATTCCAGCAAGGGTATCGGTGCCCCGTGGATCACACAACGTAGCAGCATTTCAGTGCGTGACCCTACCGAGTGTCTTGCTAGATTTCTCTTTGCCTTTTTAAATTAACTCACAGTAAACTCTGTGTGCTGAACCTGCTCACGGAAAAATGGCACATCTTCAGAAATAAGGGCTATCCGAAGAGGAGAAATGTGGAGCTTGTAACGTGCCCCTGCAAACACGGGCAACTGAGAACCCACAGTAAATCTCTAATCCTTCACCGTCAGTGAGAAAAGGCCTGGGAAGGTGCACAGATAGATGCATTGAACAAGGGCAAAATGAGAACGTGTACAGTCTCCACTCTCTGCGCAGTGCCCGCTATGGTGAGGGCATCTCACACTCGAGGAGAGAAAACATCTTGTCTTTCAAGCAAAGAAAAGTGAGCAAAGACCATCAGTCTCTTGCTAGTGACCTCCTAGAGCCTCTGTACCTCAACTGATAAGACTCCAGAGCTGGGATCCACACCAGCCTCCCTCTGCTTGGCAAATGGGAGAGGGGACAGGGGATGCATAGGACACGAGCCTGACCCTCCAGGTCCTCCCTTTGGAGCTAACCACGCAGAGCCCAGCAGAAACCTAAAGATATCTAAAACAAACAAGGCAACTTCGGGAGAGGAAGGTGAAGATACAGTGAGCTCCTAACATCCACCTTACAACAGCACCAAGTTTTTTCTTGCTCTACCAACACAAAAAGCATAGACACTGAGAGCAGGGGTCCCGCCACAGCAGACTGCAGCTCCTTCCCCACATAACAGCCTCAGACATGTCAAACGGCAGCTTCTGCAGGACCCGTTTTTATCCCTTACCCAGCCAGAGCCTGGGACACAGGCCGGCCAGGGCTGTGCTCAGGCCATGGGAAGAGGTGAGACGTGCCGGGGCTGGTAGAGCCCGGAGCTGTGGTCCAGCAGCTGCACAGAAAATCAGCCACGTGTTTTTTCCCGTCTCACCCATCGGGGTGGTGGGAAAGGGCAGACACTCTCACTTTGGGGACAGATCTGTGCCAGCATCGCTCTCAGATCAGGTATCTGCCAGCTCCGAGCTCTGGCAGAGGACACCGACTGTCTGTAAACAACCCAGAGCTGTAAACAAGTGTGAGCATTTGCACAGCATCAAAATATGGACGCTCTTGACGCTTGTTGATTTTGCTTTTACACCGTTGCACTACTCATTTTAAGCTTCTGAATTTTTTAATGGCTACTGTTGATTCAAAAGTTTGCGTATCTTCTGTATCTGTTGCAAGTGTTGATGTTTACATTTTCTAAGGCTCTATACACTTCTATTATATGCTATTAGAATAAAGTTTTTAATGAAAATTTGAAAACAAAAATCCCGTGAAAGCACACTTCCTAACCGTGGAAACACATTCCTCAACTACAAAGGTGTGTATGACATAGCATAAGCATATGCATGGAAACTTTAAAGCAATATTGCCTGGAAAACTTGGGGTCTGGACTTACTTATGAAATATTATAAAACGTTAAATATCACAAGTTCAATCTGAATACAATTTTTTTCCAAAATCACTAACCTTCATCTCTGTCCATACAATATTTCCTTATGCAACGTTTTATGACCTATTTCTTGAAAATACATTGGGATACCAAGATGTATTCCATCAATTATTTATCCATCAAGGTTCTTCTATTTTCAAGAAATATTTCTAGCTCATTTTTCTCTGCAATATCAGTAACAGGAAGGCAAGTTTAAGTCAATCTTATTGAAAACAATTCATTTATTTTACATAGAGTTATATGGATATGCTGAGCCACAAACACATCTCTAAGTTCATTAACTTCTGTAGAGGCCTACCAGCATTTTTTTTTTTGATCCAGAGAGAGACAGAGACAAGATGAACCAGTGCAGCAGTCTGTGGGCTGTGAAGTGTTAACCAGTGACATCACGGCTAACAGCTGAGGACTGCTGTTAGCAGAATCAGCTGCTTCGAAATTGGTGTGCTTAAAAAGGCAGTTTACAGGCTGCCCTATAGCTTTTGGGGAAGGTGGAGGGGGGAAGAAATAAGAGGTTTTATAGTGCTTCAGCTGCCTTTGATCCTGTGGTTTAGGGTGTGTTTGCTAAAGAAATCAATTCCTTTTGATTTAAAACAAAAAGGAGGGTTAAACTCATGCCTGATGTAACTCTTATGGAGTTACACTAGTGATTAATATTTTAGGGTGTGGCGCAAGCTATTTTAGGTGCTGTGCTTTCTTTCAAGCACCTTTGAATGTATATATGAAATTCAAGGGTACCATAAACTAAACAATATTAGGAGTTGTAAATACAGTCTGTGAAAACAGCATAAGAATCTAGTAACACAAAAAAGGTGTTTTAGTCAGGAACGAATCTCATAGAGTTCAGGATAGAAAGATGTCACCATCACTGGGAAGGTCTTTTTCATAAGGATAACAGGAACAAAATTAGAAAAGGCACAGATGATGGCATGCCATTTTTATGACCCTGGAAAACATCCAGAGCCTAAGTTGAGGAATATATTGAGCTTTCTTTTCTACATAGATGGATCCCTGTGAAGTGTAACCTATACCCCTGCTGCTTTGTGTGCAATGGATTTCCAAGGGGACTCTTTGGAAAGAGCACAAGATTATTTTCTGGACTCAGAGCAGATTTCCAGTTCCAGAGGTGTCCAAATGAAACATGGGGAAGTACTCCTAAACTGGATGCTGTCCTGGTATTAAGGAAATAACTTTTAAACAGTTCACCTTTCCTCCAGTACTAATCTTTTACCCTTCCAATACTAATCTTCTACTCAGAGAAGCATACCTTAGAGACCATTGCTATTTTTACAAAGCATTTTATTGTATTTCCTTGAGGTTTAGTGGGTGAAGCTGCTATAGGTTGTGTGATGCAGTGCACCTGAATGATATTGTAAAGCCAAATCACATCTTTTCTTATCTCCTTACTGTATCAAATTAGACAACCGAAAGATTCCTCTTTCCATGGGTATTAAAAATGGGATGTTTGGTGTTCTGATGGTAGAATTTTTTAGAAATGTAATTTTGTAAAATACATATAATTAGAACCAGTAGTATTCTTTTGGAAAAGAAATGGGTCTGGGTACAGTTCTTTAGAAAAATCAATCTGCATTCACCAGCAAGTCCAAAGAATTTTTTCAATCTCGCAACTTTTTCAAGCAATAAATCATCATTACTTTATATTACTTTACATAGAGAGATAACTTATACTCTGGCTGATCGACAACTTTCTTATTCAGCCTTTGACATCAATTATCTATTATCTATTCTTCTGTCAATATCTGCTGTCTAAATCTCATACAAAAGAATTATACCTTTAGAGAGGAAAAAGTGCCTTTACTAACTATCCAACATTTGAATGACTACATTTATTCACTGTTCAATAGGACTGGGCAAATAATTTAATCAGCACAAAGCCACCCCAAATTTGTTGGAGTTAATGAGTTTTTTCAAGTCAAAACTTGAACATCTTTACTATTCCCTGGGGAAGCAGGGGCCCTGGGCAGGAATGTCTCCGACATGCATCTCCCCCCAGGCTGCTTTGCAGGGGGGGGAAATCACTGGGATATGGTCCTGCGATGCCCAGCTGCCGTTACAGCCCCTTGGAAACCCGGCCAGCTGAATAAGCAGGCTTGAGGCTACTGTAATTTAAGCCAATAGCTTGCATGGTGTTGTGTTTGAAAAGAATCACGTACTTTGGCCCGAAGTCTCTTCAGGAAAGAAAAGGCACCAAAGCATTCAAGCCCTCGTGGACGCTGGATGGGGTGGGCAAAGGGGGAGATGAGCACGCACAGCCCACTGCCACGGCTCTACACAGCTCGCCCCACGCACAGCCTGAGCGCCTGGGGCTGAACAACAGCCAGGGACGTGCTGGGAGACCCCCGAGCCTCACCAGGTTTGGGCTAACTCTCAGATGCTCTCCTGGTGCCAGTTACCCTGGGCTGGACCAGAGAGGTTTGGGCTGTTCTTTGCTCTGGGCTTGCACGGACCGTTAGAAATGGCAATAGGACAGCCCAAGCTGAGTTACCTATAGTGGGATTGCAGCTTTTGATACACGGTTCCTGATTTCTAGAAGTGGCTATGGTTCAACAAAACAATCAAGGAAAACCACTTCACTAATGGAGAAGCGCATGCATTAATAAGGCAATTGTGGGATGGGCTGAAGTGACACTATGGGAGCAGTTCAGGTCTATTGAGCATATAATATGCATTTAAGAGGACCAACTAATCGCATCTCTTCCTAATCTTCCAAAGAGCTTTCCAGTCTTTGGAACATTAATAATGTTGCACAGTGAAAGAGGACACACATTTAAGGTGGAGCTGAGGGTTGCACTCAACTCAAATTTTCTAACATCTTTTTTTCTGAAAGACTTTTCTTTCAAAAATTAATGGCTTTTTTGTTGTTGTTGAAAAACTGAAGTAGTATCAATGTCTCTATTCCACATTTCTTAAACATCCACAGACCTGGCTGAGATGCTTTGGGTGCTCAGCATCAGGTTTACTTTTGTCAGGGAAACAAAAAACTGCCAGCAAATTCTCAGTTAAAGCAGCCACCACTCCTCATGGCTTTTTCTTTAGACTGGTGCTAGCTCAGGTCAGAGTGTCCCAGCTTTGTCATTGTGTGTTTTAAAGCATAATTCATTCATAATTTTCTGTAGTGTCATTGTTTCCACTTTATTTTCCAGCATTGTTATTTGAATACAGTGACGTGCTTCCATAAATCTGAAATGACAGAAACTGGCAACTTGGATTTTGCACAAATGTCTTCTAAAATAACAAAGGAAAAGGTGAACGTAATCAAAAGCCCAGGCACACACCACAGCAGATGTTGAAGTACGACACATTAGGACTTCTTGGCAGCCTTTTAAGAAGGACCGTGGTGATTTGTAGCAAGACAGGTCCATATTTTACAGTTATTTCAGTTCTCAGCAGGATTGTCCAAATGGCTGTCCTGCAGACTGGGAGCCCCATTCTGCACTCTGGTGACATTGTCCTTCATGCAGCAGAGGGGGAAAGGTCCTTCTGAGCTACTTTTCCACTGTGTCCAACCGTGACCAATGAGTCCAACCAAAAAGCTGCCAAGGTGGAAAATGGCAGGAACAAGTTTGCCTGAGTGCTGGGGCACTTGTTACATGCCTCATCTGCAGTGGCTGGGGGCACCAAGCACCGTGCTGTGAGTCCTCCTGCCCTGCATCCTGCCACTCCAGGAAAATCCTCGTCTGCCCCCAATTTTGGATGTCTTTCTAAGGCAGCCTCTGCCAGAAGGTAGGGTTTTCCTTGGTTTATGCATGAATCTGATGTAATTTTTGCATTTCTCAAGATGCCAGTGAAAATGGCATTAATGCTAATAAAGGACCATTGGGAATTCTTTCCCCATTAGTATGGATACACATCTACTGTCAACTCCTGTTTTGCAAGGGCCACAGCAAGTTTTTGTTCCTGACCAGCCTCACGCTCAGGCCATATATTAACCAACATCTTCAACTGGTCTGTTCTTTGTGTATTATACATATTTATATGAAGAGAAAGTACAGAGTTTTCTAGGAAAGAGCTTTTTCTTCTTTGTCTACAGTATTTATGAGCTGGTGCCTTGGTCTTCACTGACTCCTTTTGTGGCAACTCCCTTCACAACACTTGCCAGAATTTTGGAAAGACCTTTCCTCCCCTCCAGCCTTTACAATGTCTTGACTTTGAGACAGGAATCCCCATTAATTGCTGTGCAAACACCCAGGCTCTGGGTGTTCATGTTCTGGCTCCTGTATCTCCCATGGCAGGTTAGACCTAAATTTTACGTTGCTGTCAAACATTCTGCAGTTTTCTGGAGACACTTGTTCTGCAGCTTTGGAGAATTTTTAATATAGATTTTTACTAAATCTAATACAGAATATTTACTAATAAGAAGGTATCATAATCTCTGTACTATTTTGTTTGATAGTACGTTTGGTTTAGTATGCACAATCCGAGCATTTTCAAGCCACAATATGTTAGTTTGTTGTCTTCAGTCATCACAGCTCAAAATGGTCAGAAGAGCCAATGCTGGACTGGTTTCTACTCCTTGTGTGTTACTCAGTTAAAAGCTGAGATTCTGAGTGAAATTAGCAGGAGAGTGAATTTCATTGCAAATGCTGCAGTCACAGAATACAGACACAGACTTATGCATCTGTCCTGCCTATCTTAGTGGTTTGCTTCTTGAAAACTGGTAACCACCAACAGAAGAGCCCATCCTTGAGGCTAAACTCTGTCCTGTTTTCACAAAAGCAGCCAGATCTTGAGGTGAATAGCTGGGACATAAAGCTCTTTCAGAAAATGAAAAACCCTGTCAATTCTAATATTTGCTACCCACTCAGAAATAGCATTCTGTAATATTTTTTCAGCGCTTTTAGCTCCCAGTCCTTCAAGGAAGGTTTGAGTTTCACAAAGACAAAGACACTCTCTAAAAGGGAAAGGGTTCCCCACAAAGCAAGCCAGTTTGTAGTTTGATGGGTGATGGCTTCATTTCTTTCATTTTTTTTCTTCTAAATATTGGCCTGATCATAATATCCAAGTCAAGAAAAGGCAAAAAATAATCTCAGCCCCTGGGAATAAGGTTAGTGGTTGTTTACCTGTGAGTTTTCTTCTAAAGCCTCATTGTTCAAAGGCAGATAAATAAAACCCCATATGCTGTAGACATTGAGAGAATATATGTATCTATACGCTATACAGAACTCTGCCATTAGCTAATAATAGCATTAACAGTTCAGAAGTAAAAAAAAAAAAGTCTCTAATACTTAGTCTTAGCAGCTGATAATGTAAAATAGGGTGGCATTTGGAAGCATAGGATGATGCCAGTCCCTGGGGAGAGAAAGGTGTTAACTTCTAATAGCTTTTCAGTAATAGCCAAGCATCTGCAGTCCCCCATAAAAAAGGGTTTTTAAAAATTAATAGAGCTGAATGTGCTTCACACTGAGGAGAATGCCAGATTAATAAGCGCATTAAGGACCGCTTTGGATTGGAAATAATTATGGAAGATGACAAGGAGCAGAGGTGGCATTGGTGGTGCTTTCAGGAATGCATTTTAAAAAGCAGTTTAAAGAGCCTTCAGATGTTGGTATTATCCTGCGTGACCAAATTAAGAGCAAATGAGAAAAGTTTATCTGGCATTTTGGAGTATTGAAAGGGCTTAGTGTTATAAATTATACAGTATGAGGATAGGCAGTGGTGAGTAAATTCATGTTAAACATTATTGGCAGTTTAAATAGCAACTGCTTTATAAAGCACTAAATATTTTAATTTGGAAGTAAAAGTATATTCACTCCCCTTCCAAAAAAGCATGTTTGACTTATTTATTTGCCAGCACAATCATTAGACATTTTCTCGGTGATGAATTGGTGTATATTGTTCCCAATAGGCTGTTGTAAATGTAGAATAAGAGAGATGGGTTATAGGTTTAGAATTGATTTAGAGCTTTACTGATGAAAAAGTTGAAAGCCACAATGACATCTTAATCTTTAGCTGCAGGCTAGGCTGTGCGCATTCAAGGCTATTTCCAAATATGTCTAGTGTTTATCAATATTTAATCGTCTTGTTTCAGCTCCTTTTTTACTACTTGCTCTTTCAGCCCTTACAGGACAGATATCTTCACATCGTGTTTCTTGATGTTATTGATACAAACCAAGTCAGGCTTGGTTTTCTTGATGATGTTAATACAAACCAAACTGAGTTTGGTTTCTTGATGATATTAATACAAACCAAGGCTTCCAAGTTTTAATGTCTGTATGATACAGTGGGACAGCAAGGACTTTGTGCATACATCAGAGCTGTTGCAGTCCTATCTGGTGGGTGGTTAGTACAGAGACTGATATCCACAAACCACACTAGGCAGGCCACAGCACAAATAAAGCAACAACAAAATGCTATTTCACGTCTGCGTAATGATCGGTTTCCCTAAATACAAAAATATTAATGAAAAAAAAAGTAAAGCTTTTACATGAAGACAAAAGTCTGTGCAGACTACCAAATTGTTTTTAAGACTTTTTCCTCTTAGTCTAAATGTATGTTGCCTTTTTCTTTTACCCGATATAGTATTTGCATGAAGTTACAAAAAAGAATGCCATTAATACCCAATTTTCTAATAACTACTTTCAGAAAAAGCAAAACTAATATTGAAATATCTTCTAGGTGAGTGATACTTGTAAAGAGGCAAACCCCACAATTATAGCAGCATCTTCCATTAAACAGTTCTAAGTACCGTATATGCAACATGCTGGAGACTCATTATTTCAAATCCAACTTCTCAAAGATTTATTTTTCTTTTGAAACAATTTCTGACAGCTTTTGATCTTCTAAACTGAAAAAAAATCAAAGAAATCTGTTTCTCTGGCATATTAATAGCAAAGGAATTTCTGGATGCTGCAAAGTAGGAACTGAATATAATAGCATCTCAGTTTTATTCATCTTCAAAGAAAACCAAATATATTTTTGAGACTAAAAAATAGGATACCCTACAGATTTTGAAGGGATGGGATAAACCTCTTTTCACAAGAAAAGATGACAAGAAATTCATCTTGAAGGACGTTCACTATGCCTCTGTCCATTTAATACATTTACAAGCCAGCTGCCATGACTTAATCTGGCTTTTACATCTGAAGCAAAATTATTTTATAGTTTGGGGCTCATATGCCTAAGAGATTTTTTTCTTTTTCCCAAATTCTTTGCATATTGTAGATTGACCTGCCAGCAGATGTGGCATGAGTGTACGCTGTTACCTAAAATTATGCAAGGGGTTCATTAAAAATCCTTTTGTAAAAGTTATATATAGGGAACTTAACATCTTTCATTCATGGCTTCATCACTCCAACTCTTTGCAGGTGTAAAAATGAAATAATTAATAACAATTGATTAGGCCATTAGCACGATGTGTGTGTTGTATGTGCACATGTGTATCTATATTACTACAATAAAACTAATATACATTCAAACCCTTAAGAAAGAAATACTTAAAAACCCACGTTTTACAAAGATTCATAAATTTTGGTAATCTTGTAGAGTTTTTCTTGTACAGCTGACTGGTCAAAATATTATCTTTCCTTAATACCATTTTGCTAGCTGAGTAGGTCCAAAACATTCATCACACAGAGTCATGAGCTTAGCTATGGCTGCCATAGGAAGTTGCAATCCTGGGAGTATTGTGTCACTTACAGTGCCAAGCTTGTCAAGAGGAGGTCAAAGTGATATCTCAAAGAAGCGGCTGGCCATTAAAAATCAGTACACTATGCTAATTTCCAGAGATAAATTATACAGAAAAAGATAATTTAGACTGTAGACAGTGAAGGGAAGTTAGACAATGCAAAGAAACTACCAACTGTGATAGGGCTGAAAAACTCTTGCTATGGAAACTGCTTGATTATACATCCTAGGTAATGTAATGATAATCATAACACGCGCATGTCATTAGCAAAGAACAAAAAAAAACAAAAAAGAACAAAAAAAAGGAATTATGCACATTAATGTACATGAAGCAAATTGTAAAACCTGCAGCTACTCTGATAGTCCAGAGGATTTTATGTGTATTAGCCAACTGAACTCCCTAGCTTCCTATGTTTAGTAGAGGCAATTCATGGGTGGCATAAATACTGCTTTTCAAAACACCTTGTCTTCATATGTATAAAGAAAAGGCTGATAGTTTTGATTTTATGTTAAATAACAGAAAGAAACAAACCTTGATAGAAATGCTTAGCTAGCATAAATTGCCATCGTTCACTTATCTGTGGCAAATTATGCCAGGTGAGATTCAAAGGATTCCAAAGATGGCACTGCTCTCTGCCTGATTAGGCTTGAAGTCACAGCAGAGGTTATCACAGTAAAATGATGACATTTGAAAAGCCAAGTTTTAAGAAAAAATAAAGGAAAACAGACATTTGGGGGGGGGGGGACAACAAACATTTGACTGCATTAAATGGATTCCAAATTCACACAAACCACTACCAGTTACACTTTCTCATGTCTTATTTTCCCCGGAAAGTCTCTTTTTAAACATCAGTTTTACAAAAAAAAAAAAACAAAAAACCAGTATCTTAGGGCAGCCACCCATATTGCACTATAACCACTAAATCAGTCACTTCTACATAAGTAGTTCTAACACTTGCTGGGTTTCATTACAGAAAGAATTACTTCTTGCAAACTATGAAGCACATAAACATGGGATGGTATAAGAACATTGCTACCTTCAAACCAAAGATCTAGGGAGCTGAAATTTATATTGGAAATTAAAGAAAGATTGTAGAAATTCATGCGACAATATATATTAGCAATGGTTGTTGTAGAATAACTAAATTTCCATGAATCATCCAGCATGATTAAAATAAGGAGGAGCTAGAGTGTCAAGTGTTGACCTAGATGCAGATGTTTTGAAATATTCCAAGGTTACAGTTTCACAGTTTTTGTCAGGCAGCCGCAGAAGTTGGATTTAAATTTTTCTCTGAGTTTAGAGTTGGGATTTCTGTTTGGAGCTTCTTCTGACTGCACCACAAATTATGTCTCTGTGTAGGATGAGTAACAAGCATTGCTAAATAAATTAGTTCCTCAAAAGTTCACACAGTTCTAAAGCAATAAAATGCCTCCCAAACCTTGGCTTAAAAAGAAGAAAGAGATACAGAAAAATGAGATCTAGTCTACCAAGAGTTTGAATATGTTCTTCAAGAAGACTTTTGGTAGATTCCCAGCAACAAGCTATTCACTCAATGGTCGTTATTTTCTAATTCATCTGGAAGTACTAGTCTCTGTACTGACACAATTTATTAACTGAAATTCGATGATTAGAAGAATGTGACAGTGAAGAACCTCTACAAATCAACAAGGCTTTACAAATGCAGCAACCGTTCATGAAGTACAGAAAGTCACTACATGATGTCTGCTGTTCATAAAAAGCCAGGAAAGTTGGAGATTTATGGGCTATTATAGCTCACCTCATATCGGGAAGAAATGGTAAATAACCTGCTTTGAAATGGAATAAATCAGCAGCTGTATACATGCAATCTGATGGTGAACCAGCAAAATTTTACAAAATATAGAAACTCTGTCAACATAATTTCATACAATTATTTGTAAATATTAATACAGAAAACCTAGTTTTCTTGACTCTGACTTGAACTTAATTTATTTGTAAATTTTTTGGAGCAGGACTGTCTGCTCTTCTGTCTTTGAATAAGGCCTAACATGTGACTTTTATTTGGTTTGCAGTCATAACTGCAGTGTTAACAAGAATAAAAAATTTCAAAGCTTCTATAATAATATTTTATAAAAGTATTAGCAGAGGTGGCATCAGACTCAAGATATATATCCCAATCAAAAATAAGCATCTCCACATTTCCAGTGTGTTTGAATATAAGGTGTAGATTAAAGCCCATTCTTGACCTAAAGGAAAATAAGGAGATAGTAACAGTTTTTGTTAAATTTTAAATAATTGGCCAAAAAATGCAACTGTTGTATTCCAGATCTATTGTTCAGAATCAGAAAGGTTAAAAATTAGTGTGCTGACCTTTGAAGTTACAACAGGCTTAGACACTTGTTTCAAAAGAAGATAGTTGTTCTTTGCATATAATATTTCAGATTATGAACTCTATGCTATGAAGAAACTCCAGGGATTTTTAATTCTACTTGAGGAAGTATAAGTTCTTGCAAAATCATTGTTCATAATTCTGAAAACCTCTACACCACCTAAAATATGTTGAGACACACAATCGAGTGTATTCTCTTTAACAATCATATAGAAGGAACTAAACAAAAAAGAGGGAGAAAGATAATGAAGTTATGCCTGTGACTATTTAATCTCTTCAGATTTGAGGTTGTATGTCAATAATACCTGTGTGTAAGATATGAAAAAGTTCACGCACTGAATAAACTTCAGCTTAGACTTCAAAATCTATAGTACTAGAAGTTTTGTCTTAATATTGCACGTAAGTACACTGTGTGGTTTTGCTTTATATAGGAGTATAAAATAGTGCTCATAGTATTTTTTAAATGACACCAAAAAAAAAAAAAAGTATCTTTTCTACCTCTTTCTTTGCAACAGGGTAGTTTCCACAAGGAATGTGCATAACCGCCTGAAGGGAGGTATAGAAGAGTTTGAGAATCATGTCCGTTTCCTTTAGTTTTCAACTGGCGTCTGCCTACAGTAAAATTGACAGCTGCATCTGAAAGACCTACCCTGAACTGGAAAATTATCTGGTTTTAATACAGTTCTTTTGAATTTTATGAAATTACTGTCAGGTAAATAGCTGCCACTTAAAAAACCTCTTATGGGATCTTGCTAACATGAACTAAAGTGAGATAGTTTCTGGCAAAATTAAATCTCTCCCACCTTTGGGCCAACATTCCTGTCCAAACCGGATACACGAGTGTGTTAAATGAATGCAAATGTTCATTGACAGATGGACTGAAATAAGGGGAAACTTTGCTGTATCTTTAGGGATGGGAACAATGTTACAAGTTGGCCAAGAAGTAATTAGGGATAGGACCAAACTTCTGACAGCAGCAAAGAAAATGGAGAGCAGTTGTGTGTGTGTGCGCACGCGTGTGTGCCTACGTGTGTGTGCGCGCGTGTGTTCTGGACCTGGAGTCTGAGTTAAAAATACCCAAAAGGGGGGATGCCAGAGGCAATCACAACTTCTGCTGACTCTGAGTCCCTCTCATCCTGAGCCTTCTCTAGCTCCCCAACAGTCTGACGTAGCACTGAGATCCCAAAACTTCTCTCAGGCCCAAATCCAAAATTTTTCAATTCTCCTGTCCCCAAGCCCTAAAGCACCCCATTTTAGAAGAGTTACCTTTCTCCTCACTAATGCACCCTTTTGCCCCAATCTCCCTAAATGTATAAAACTTTAGCTTCTTTCTAAATTGACACTACCCTGACCAGAAATGTATTAGGCAAAGCTCTGAAGGTAAGAAAGGAAAACATCCAGGAACAGGCAGGTGGTTCTAGGCAAGGGACAGGAAAAATTGTCAAGCAGCTAAATCCAGTCAGTGTGTTCTCTCTGCTGTGATTCTTGCCAATATCATGAGCCATGTCAGTAATACTGTAAGACCAGTCAGCAGAAATGAAATCTCTGGATGAGTACCTTGCCCACAGAAAGCCCAGAAGCAGATTTAATACTGTACGAATGCCGTAAGGGAAGCAACCACGCAGGATGTGCGTAAGTATTCCCGTGCTCACCGCCGGGAAAATCTTCAGTCCCAGCTCCCTGCGAATGGAGGAGCTGTCAGGAAATTGGAGGGAGGAAAGGACCATGGTCTAGTGATGGAGGCATGAGAGGGATTGGTGGGTCAGTACCAGCAGAGATGTCCTCTACCATTTTTCCATTCTTCACAACACCAGCTCTTTCAGCCCTGCTAAACAAAGCTTCACAATTAGATCCAAAGGGATGTATCTAAAAACACATGCATCACAAGGATCTGTGCTCCACGGCTTTTCACCTGTGGTCCTTGAGAGTCAAAGGGACTATTGACGAGGGGTTTGAGAAAGGTGACTAAGAAATATACTTTCCATAGAGAGCTCAGTATGGAATAGTCCAAAAGACTCCATATCTAAAGAAACCCTATGGCACTGGCAAGCTCCTAAACTACTCAGAAGTCTTTGCCTGAAAGTTCCCAAATATTTCCAAAAGCTGCATCAAATTCTCAGCTGGGTGGGGAGCCAAGCAAAGCAAGGCCAGATGCGAGTGCTTTAGCAGCTTCCTGCTTCTGTCGTTGTCCTCTCGTTTCCAGGCTCGGATGCATATGGAGCATCTGGGTGCTTATAACGCTTCAATTCTATTAATTCTGGCCATTCGTACTGTTTTCAGGCTGGCACCCGTGTGGTGTGGGGAAGAACAGGATATTCCCTCTGCACTGTTGTTCTATTGGCCATTGCATAATAATATTTTACAGTACTGTTACCAGTTTTCCACCAGTCCCTTGTTTCCTTTTCCAGACTGGCTGCTGTTTCAGGCATGGCAGTGGGTCTGGAACTTTAGATGGAAAGTGTGAAGCCTGAGCTCAAACACAATTGCAAGGCAAAAAAAATGCTTTAGTATCATTCAACAATGATAACTTGCCAACACATGCTGAATATAGATAGACAGGTGATGGGTCTACAACTCGCTCTCCCAGAAGGAAACTAAAAGCAAACCTGTAGCAGATCTGGAAAAGAGACAGGCTAGATATAGCCCAAGTTCAGGTGAAATTAATTCAGACTAAGTTGTTAATGATTTTGTGTCTCGTGTTACAAAGTCTTCCTATAATCTGATTATCATCTTTACTATCTTGAATGATTTCAAAGAGAAAAGAGCATTAAGTCAGCACACTGACAATGAAAAAGGAAAGTATCTATTTGGCCACCTAAGTGAATGCTGTAATCTTTAAATGTCTTCTTATTTGCGTTACCATATTGCTGAAGCCAGAAAACTTTGCTTTGTCACAGAAGACTTGTTTGTACCTGCAAGGAAAAACAGACTGTCAGCAAAACTGAATGGAAAGTCAGACAAGAAACCCGATTTAATATCTCACTCAGACAATGCCACTCTCACTGGATTCAGAAAATAGAACCAGATGTCCAAAATAAGCTTCTACCTTGCAGTGAGACAAGCCTACTCTCACTGTTGCTGTCACCAACTTGCCTGTATGTGCGATAAGCTTTTCAAAGTGAGGTGCTGGAGGATGTTTTGGTTTGTCCCTGCTTCCCAAGCTGGCAGCGGTCAGAGCACATGTCAATGCACTTGAAATTACAAGGAAATTACAAGGAAACGTGAAGTGTGGAAAGTACATCAAGGTTCACATAGATGGTGCACATGCAATGACAGGAATTTTGTTTACTTGATAGGACATTTCTCCAAAGCAGCTCATAATGACCACTGGAAACATCATAGTAGTCACTTGGAAGCTCTGGTAGCCAACATGAAAAGCATCCTGGATGATTTTATCAGAGCTTTACCAGTAGTCACACATCTATTTTCAGATCCATGCAATGAAACGGTTGGCAAACGTGAGTAATGGTTGTCAAGAGCAAAATACTTGCTTAGTCATTTGAACTCCAAAAATTTTTTTCATGATGATCTATTTGAACATCATCTTGAAATCTAAGCATGACTTTGCTGGATTGTTTTCTCTCTGATTGTTGTCGTGACTAAACTATTTCAGCTTACATTTACAAGTAAAGAGAGTAGTGGCTTTGAATATGCACGCTAAAACTGAGGTCTCATTAAAAAAATTCAGGTTTGAATGTAAAGAAGAGTTGGCCTTCACCATTTTTTGGCTCACAGTGACAAAGGAAGTGAAGCAGAGGAGCACTTCTTAGTGTTCAAATGTCATTTTCTCTAACACTTCCTTGAAGTGAGCAAAGAGAGTGATTAGATAAGAAATGGCAGTGCTGCTCTGGTTGCAACCTGGCTGCTATAGAGAAACAACAAACCACTTGAATTACCTAGCAAAGGTAACCTGGTGCTTGAATTCAAGCAAGACCCTCTTACCTGAGAAAGAGAACCCTGACGTGCAGAGAGTACATTGTATTCTTGAAGCCGTTCACAGCTGTAGACTTTTGTGAAGCTGGTTTTCAGTACAGTGTTAGTGAAAATATACTTTCATTATAAAATATATAAAAAGAGATCTCCGTTTAAAACTGCCATACATCCTATCAAACCTTCGCTTTCTCTCTGCCAAAAAGCAATCTCAACCATCTCAAATTATAAGTACAGAGAAGTGTATTAGTTTCTCCTTTGTTTTAACAACCAGTTTAACCATTTCTAGCTAAAACAGTTCATTACAGGTACATTACAAACCAATTTATGTAAATAATACTTCTCCAGATTCCATATGTCTAAGGAATGACAAAACACTACAGGTTCAAAAAAGCATTTTTCAGATATAGAATTTATCCTGCAATAGGTCCACTTATTTTGAAGGCTTTATTAAGAGAAGGACTTCTGATCAGCATCAAGGGTCACAAAGCTTCCATGATAACACTGCTTTTTCTAGCTTTTGGAGATTAAGACATTGGCCTTAGTATATCTGAGAAAAGGATCTAGTTAGTCTCACCTCTACATACTGTTACATTTTATTCATGTTTGAAAAGCACACCAACATCTTCATGTGTAAAGCACCAGGGAAGGAGATGCTGCAAGAGGCAAGAGAAACAGGGAGCTGAAACAAAAGTCCTAAAGTTCGAGGATTTTCCAGTCTGGAGCAGGATTTCATGATTCTCATCCCTTTCATTTGGTATCCCAATTTTTGTTATTTGCAGACTCCTAACCAATGAAAATATGAAGAAATACTTTCCAAAGCTTTAATTAAAAACTTCTACTCTGTAGTTACTTAGGCTGTCATTTAATTCATATTAACTGTAATTTTGAGGCAAAATATTTTTTCTTCATATTTGGAAGCTTAATAAACCAGGTAACAATGGAAATATTCTGTCTCCTGTTTTAAATAAATTGTTAAGGAACAATGTTATCCTGAAACCTGAACACTCACGTTAAAGGGGAGAGCAAATTTCATTACATGATCCATCTATTTATTTTAATCTGCTCATTCTTTGAAAAAAATGAATGAGAATTTAAACACACACAGCAGTTTTACAAGGAGCAACTTTTTTTCTAATTATGTATTCTTTACTTATTAATCAGTGCTACAATTTCCTGTGACATTTAACACAGACACAAGTTATTTTCATTCCAAAAGTTAGCAGTTCACTGTATCACTATACACATGGCACAAGCATTGCAAATGTAAATAAATGTAGGCGTCTGGGTTTTAACCACTGCTCTCGGAGAAATGTCTTTTTTAATGTGGTATAACTTGCAATCACACTGAATGTCATCACAGCTTTTGAGAGTGGGCAAGTCTTCATGCAAACTTAATTTTTCACAGAAAAAAAATCCTGGCATTTGTGCAAAAATAATGAAGCCCATAAAAGAGGAAAGAGAGGAATGTAACTAATAATCCTATTTATGTTCTTATGCACTACATTTCATTTTCTAGAAATAGCATGACTAAATTCTAATAAATAAATATACTAATTGGTCATTGGAAATGCAAATTTCAACAACAATCTTTAATGCAGTATAATAAAACCCATTACAAGCACCAGCTTTGTAGATGCTTTGATTGTAAATAAGAGATTAGTTTTAAATTCAGATGTGCTGAACAGGTTGGCATAATTTCAGGTAGCAGTGGATTTAGGCTGCTTGCCAATCTGTGGGAAGAGCAGATATATTAATACCTGCACTGTTTCTACTCTCATATATTCAGTCTGAGTATTTGCTATTTGCTACAGTAAATTATATTGGGTGGCAGACATAAATATGGTTTTCGTCTTCCAGTTTCTTGCAGATCACTTTTCTTACTTTTAGTAGATTCCATGGGGCCATATTGTCTCAGAGCTTGTTTCAGTTTTCCATCATGTCCGAATAACCTGTCTCGATGACCACAGGATAAGACACCTTCTTTCTCAAAATGAAGACCTAATGTGTCATTTCCCTTGCAGTTGGGATATTACAAACATGTGCCTTCGCCATCCTTCATTTTCTCTTTCGGTGGTATTGTCCATCCCAATTCCCATGAAATCAACAAACAAATCTCTCCCTTGGCAAATCCGCAGATGGTCTCAGCTATCCTAACTCCATGCCAGTTGACATTGGCCAAAGGTCTCTTCCTTGCCTGACATGACTTAAATTACCACTGAGAAAGGTTCTTCGTGTGACATCACTTGAGTAGACAAAGATCTTGGTCCCCCACCATCCAAGACAGTAGAAGTTTTGGCCTCAGTGCCAAAGGGAGAAAATCAAATACGTAATTTTGGATAGGGCCACAACAATGTGATCTATAGTAATGTTCCTCACTCGGCTTTACTGTTTTTAAGATTTTTATCCTCCTAGGCTGTATTTCCACGGCTCCAAACTTTTCCCCAAACCTCCATGGGAAATTAGTATCTTACAGAGCTTACAAATACAAAAAGTATCTTAGCCTGAACAGTGGTGCCCTGCTGACAGTTTGTCAGATGGTACCAGAGCCCTTTGAGCTCTCCCAGCGTCAGCCACCTGCCTTCCTAAGACGAAGAATTCAGCTGACACTTGAGTAAACATAACCAATGAGTTTTGCAAGCCACCCCTTTCAGATTTTTTAAAGCACGTGACGGCCTAAGCTCTAAATCATGATTGTATCTATTTTATTTTTTTATGTCTCAGCATTAAAAAAAAAAAATTGCAGCTGACTCTAAACCACTAGGCTGTGTGGAGCTAATCAATGTGACCGCTGGTACTGGTTTCCTTTCCAATCCCCTCACCTTAATTATTGTCTCACATACCCACTTGTTTCATCCTGCCTTAAATTAATTGTAAATTCTTGGGTACTGGGAGTGTTTCCAGTTCTGCTTTAGCACACTCCCAAGCACAGCAGTCTGAGTAGGACCTGAGGGACATTTGTAATAGGAATAATTAGTACTGAAATTGGGATGCTTTGGCCTGAAGGGGAAAAGTCACAGCAGGGAAATTGATTGAGGTGTCTGAAATGAAGTCTGTTTTCCTAAAAAAAGGCCTGAGTGGCATCTCTGAGTGATGATATAACACAGTGACAGATCTTTTTGATATACCAGGTAAGCACAGTACCTGAGGTAGACAACCTCGACATGTGCTGCAAACACTTTGGGGCAAGCCATCCCTTCTTGTCTTCAATAGCAGACATCTGCCTTCTTTACCTTGAATTTTCCCTCGCATTCCTTGATGACATACAAGTTTCCTCAGGAATTTTCGTGGCCAAGTCCCAGCAAAACTCTGGGCACCTTGAGAAAATCCCAGTCTGCGCACCCAGTATTTTTCCTCTCTACCTGGAAAGGACAGTAGACCTTCCACAGCACCCTAGGTTGTGTAAGAAACACCCTTTTGGCAACATTTTGAGAATATCAAGGTTGTTTTTTCATAGGAAGGAATGGTAAGTTTTAATTGGCTTGTGATAAACTTTGGTACCCATGGGATCCAAAGGACAGGCTCCAGTTTTACAGACCTCGGACATTTGTGTTTAATGTTTTTATCGTAACCCATAGCAGACTGATCGACATTCCTGCATTTTTTATAAACTGAATACTGTGTGAAGTAGTCATATAGTTTGGTTAATCATCTAGATCTCCCTGTGGGGCATTCTCATTCTGCAGCATTGTCTTTAGCAATCCGAAGATCTTTATACAAATTTATCAATTATTTATGAAAAGAGTACTTAACTGTAGTACAACTGATCCGGAGACCAAAATTCCTCACTCATGAAAGTAAGCCAAGCTGTACGTACTTCAGTGAAGACCTGCCTCCTTCTGCTACCACTGCATTTGACTGCCAGCCTTGAATACACTGAACTGTTATTAATAAATTATCTTAATGATTGTTTTTAGCTAAAACAATAATTTGCAAATTTCCTGAATACATGCACACGCAAAATTGCCACGAGGTTTTACATTTTGATCTTTTATTTCTCATATCTTGTTGAATGCCCTACATAAATTATGCATTTCTAGACTTGCTGTGTCCCTTTCTCTTAGTTATGACTTGCTGATGCCAAAGAATAAGATGTGATTCAGCCCTCCAGTGCATGAAGAGAGCCCACTGGGGCTGGCTTTAGTCCACTCCCTGTCATTGCAACCTGCTGGGTTTGTGCAAATAATTTAGCTTTGGGGCTAAACCAGCTAGACTAGGCATTTCCAAGCTAGTACGATATTAATGACCATAAAACACACTTCCCAACTCTGTCCCAAGAGACCTTTTCAAAGTTGTTTTATGAGAGACTAGGGAGATCTATTAATGAGTGAAGTAATTGTTACCTGTGGGCACAGATTTAGAACTTCATGCTTCAGATTCCAAAAGCACAAATGTCTTTGTTACTACCACGTTGTGTGCAGCAAACAAAAGGGATGCTCACAGAATCAGAGATATGGATGTTAGGCTGCACAATACATATTTTTTTTACATGCAGAAAAAAATCACTCAGATAAACAGAATATTTGGTATCATAAGCTCTTGTAACCAAAAAAAGAAATCAAAACAATAAGTGGTGTAATTTTCCATAAAATGAGCAGGATGAAATCTACAACATGTTGTTTATTTACAAGCATACACAAAATTAAACTACATCTCCTGTTTAATTTACAGTATTAAACAAAGGCACAATATCAGATCTTGATATCACTATGCTAATTCAGGATGTGTTCACTTTCGTTTTATTTCCAATATTTAGTTCTTAATGTGATCTTGTACGCCAATCTGGTATATTTATATAATTACACACGTATTCATGAGATGATATTATATAATTACAGTATAATCTATTTCAATGTAGCCTTTTTGCACAAGGCCAGCAGCACACAAGAAGCTCAAAAACTCCATCTTGTGCGATGATCTTTTTAGTTCTTTGGGATTCCTTAAAGAGTTCAGTAGTGCCCCTGCTCCATCGCTGGGCAGACTAGAGGACAGGGAGGGGTATCAGGGTTGTGGGTAGCATGGCTTGTACTATTTGGGTTCTCTACTTTCCACAGTCCTTAGGGGGCAAATACAACTCCAAGGTAGTCTTGAAGCTGCTGTTACTCCAGGAGCCAGGTGATGCCCTGAACATACTGGGAAGCCGTGAAGCACGGAGGTAACTCAGAGGTATGTGAACCAGGATCTGGTCCCCAAGATCACATAAAGAGAGGAAAAAAAGAGATTGACAAGAATTCTTGCTTTTCTTTTTAGCTCCTCTCTGTGTTTAGGGGGCTTTACTGAAATGATGTGACTATCATGAAATGATGTAACCCTTACGAGAAGCATATGTATGCACATGCATGTGAAACTCTTCTTTCCAGATTCCTCCTTTGCGAGTGTGAAAATGAGAGATCTCTCATCATCTGTGAGAGGTGGCATCACCTCCCCACCCAAACTTCTCCACAATCCCTCAGAGATCCTTGGTCCCATTTTCTCCGTCACTGCACTCAATCTTTTCCTCACAGTTCAATTGAACATCTCGCTCTCCAGCAACTACTCATTCCTGAAGGACCTCAGTGTCAAGCACGTCAACTGCCTACGATCTTTTCCTCAAAATCAGGCTGTTGCTTCATATCATCTCTGACCCTATTTCACTGGCACTGCACTATAATGCCTGAAAGCTCTGGCCATCAGCATCTGTGCAGCACTGTGTAGGTGGGAACAGACTTGACATCTACAGGAAACTCACTGTCTTCTCTGCAAGCATGTATTGTTTGTGTCTCCAGGTTGTAAGCAGATACGATTTTATAGCTTTTTTTTCATGCCATTATGGGCCAACACAACAGTTAAACTTGAGCAATTATGGCCAAGGCACTGCATCCACAGCAAAAGAGAAGATTCAGAGTGAATTCTCTGAAAGATGTAACAAATGGTATGTTTTCTCCTCTGCTTCCACTTCCCCAAATCCCCCAACAGCCATGAGATGATGAAGGAATGGGAAGGAAGCACCTGGCTTCATGTAGCCCACTGTCGTCTCCCTCAGGAGGAGCTTTTAGGGGCCTCTGCTGTGCTGCCTTAGAGGAGAAACTCAGGTATCAGCTTCTCTAGCAAGCGGAGGCCCTTGCACGGGGGACAGGCAGGCTCGAGCAAACCGGCTGGGGAAATGGGTATTTGCACAGCAGAAAAACATTTTTTTTTTGCAAGTCATTTTCTCTATTCCCTTTTGGTTTTACTTCAGCTGCTTGTGGGTCTGTAATTGTCCCTCCTCAAGAGTCAGTTTTATCTTCTGGTGGTTTGAACAGTTTAATCATCATTCAAAAGCCATTACAATGGGTTTCATCACCTTCAGGCACACACGACCATTACACTACTTCTGGAGTATCCAGTGGGCAGAACACAAGGAGATGAGTCAGGATGGACAAGCTCTAATTTCAGACTAAATGCCTTCAGAAATTAGTGGCAATGGTCTAAAAAGGTTTAAAAAGTAACTGCAAGTGTCACGGCTTAAGGTTCATTATAGAATACATTCAAAGGGCTGAAGAGCTCTGGGTACCTGCTTGGAAGTACTCAATGGTTACGGTAGTCAAGACAGGTAGGAAGGTCATTTGAAGTGTAGCTTAATGCAATCAAAAAAGAAAAAAAGATTTCTATTCACAAAGGGAAGATGACTAAAATAACACCCAGAAAACTGATACAATGGATATCAGAATGGCACCCAAAGCAGCAAGAAAGGTAATTACCAGACTCATGTCATACAGGAAACACGTGGTCTAAATTTTGCTTTTTGGTATAGCTCAACTGCTCTGTGATATTCTACCCTAGCAGTTGCATTTTGTTGCTTTTTGGATTTCTGATGAGTTAATATAAGATGGGGTTAGGGCTGGCTTATAGCCAGGCATGTGACAAACACAAAGATTTCTTCAGTGTTCTTGAATACAAAATACACACTCAGTTAATGCATCCTTGGTGTAAAGCCACTGAAATCAGGTATTGTGCAATAAATCAATTTGATTTTACAATCTGCAGTTGTGCAATTGGTATTCAACTGACCTAAACTGGATCTCATCTAACTAGCTATTTCACTTTCTGGAAGATTTTCCTCCCTCAAACAGTATTTCTTATTTTGTTGTGGTTTGCATTTTATACCAAAAAAAAGTCATGTAAAGATATACCCCAGACCCAGCTGTGTCCCATATATCTGTTTACCGAAAACGTGAAATTATGCAAGCCTTGATACAACTGCTCCTGTGGCTGTGTTTTGGAGTCTTCAGAAATGCAGAACAGAGTAAGCATTTGTACAAGGCTTGCAATCCTTTTAGATTAGATATAAGGAAGGAGTTCTTCACTGTGAGGCACTGGAACGGGTTGCCCAGAGAAGCTGTGGCTGCCCCATCCCTGGCAGTGTTCAAGGCCAGGCTGGATGGGGCTTGGAGCAACTTGGTCTAGTGGAAGGTGTCCCTGCCCATGGCAGGGGGTTGGAACTCGATGATCTTTAAGGTCCCTTCCAACCCAAACCATTCTATGTTTCTGTGTTTAAAAGAGAACCACCATCTGTACTATGAGACAATTTTTAAAGCATTTTTGTTCCTAAAGTCATAGATTACCACTTATGTGCTTTTGTAAACCCTATGACAAATTTAGCCGCAGCTTGAGTACCTAAATAGAATAAAAATATAACTTTGTGTCTTCCATCTTTTTATTTTATATTTCTTGGTTTGGATTTATATCACAACCACTTGTCTCAAATAGGAATGAAACTTTTTTTTTCTGCTGAAAGGTATGAATTCCTGAATGGCAATTTAGCATGTACACTTCAGGGAAACACTGCATGACTTTTCATATGATTTATATTAACCTTTCATTAAAAATGAGCGTGATTTGGATCCTACTGCATAAGAGCAGAAGAAAGTAAATGATAGTCTCCAGAAACCGGAGCCTTTTTTATCTAACTGGAGAGACTGAGAATTGCATTATTATTATTTGAAATTTTCTCCCTCCTTTTCATATGTTAAGAATACTAAGATAGCTGTTGAGAGTAACAGGAAAAAGCTGGGGATCTTTATCAGTTTGGGGAGGTGGAGTCATAGGGAGTGAGCTGGTCAGGGGCCCTCTCTCCTCACATCTAATAAAATATCCAAGGTTCTAGTGGGAGAACGATTAAGTTTTAGAGCTGATCCATTTGAACCAGTTTGCCCATTAGCCTGTGTACAATCAGGAGTATGGGGCTAGAAGACACGTTCTTGCCTGTTGGACTCAACACCAGCATCACCGGCTAAAACCTACAACGTTCTCACGCAGAAATCCAGAGTAAATAGGGATATTGGTCCCTGCTGGCCTTAAAAACTATGAATGTATGTCCAATATAGCCACATCCAAATGAAGATCATCTACCATGTAATTTTCAGAGAGATTGGAGCCATGGCAAGGGTGGGACAAGAATAGCATCAAATAAAGGCAAATATTCCTGAAATCTGCATGCTATTATTTCTGCCCAGAAAAAGGGTCTGCAGGTCCAGGATGGTGGTAGTGGGAAAGAACATCTGGCAGCTGGAAGGTAACCAGAAATAAGGAACATATGGAAAAGGGGCTGTGGAGAGGCGGGGATGGGGTTGTTTCCAATACCCTGTGTCATAATGCCTAACCCCAGATTTAGTAGGGGCCACTGAGCGGGTTTGTGTGGTTGCCAGTGCTTTGCGTAGCATTATTGTTGCTTTGTTTTGTTTCTAAGGAGAATTACAATCTGTTACTGTATTAAATACGGGGTTTGTACGTGTGTAGAGATGCGTGTGTTTCTCTTCTGCTTTAAGGCATGGTTTTCAGCTTCAGAAATAATTTTCAGATTCAGAAAGGGTGGAAGAGCCAAGGAAATGTGAATTGTTTGTCTACATTATCTGGGAACTACATGATTTGCTGTTTCCTAGGGAAAGCTCTATAATTTGATTGCAGATCTATATTTAAATGTGGGAGAGAGTCTAAAGGGGACCTGACACCTCCACTGTGAAAATTCAGATAATACAGACTTCAGGAGTTTAGAGTTCAAGGTATTTACATATTGATGTTTTCCAGCACTGGTGCAAGCAATCTAACAGCACAGGATGTGCTACCAAACGCCTGTTTGGGTTGGGTTGGGGGGTTTTCAACTCTCATTTAAGTGCGAATTCCTAGATATCTGAATTTACAAAGGCAGGTCCACTGGATTTCCATTTGCATATTTTTGGCAGCAGTCCACCTCATTAATGCAGGAAAGAATCAGCCAATATTATAAGAAAAACACATATGACACTCAAGGGAATTAGAAATATATTGTTAATTTGACGGAGTGTTAATAGGCCCCCTAATGTCACCGGTTTTTCCTAGCAGTTGTCTGCAATGTTTATTTCTTGTTGGACCAACAAAATCCCGGTTCATATTATAGACATGAGCTCCACAGTGATGGTGGCTCTTTAAGAGAGATGTGTTCTCCAGCAGGTTTTCAGCGTTTAGTGCTCCTCTTCATTTTAATCAAAGAAAAGTCTCTAAGTCAAAGGAGGGAGGAAATCAAACTCTAACTTAAATCTCTCATGTAAAAGTAGATATTATTTTTGAATGATGCCTCCTGAGAAACTTTTCATTGACCTCTAAAGCAGAAAGGCTGCAATGGAGCGGTTATCAGGTTTAACTTTTGTGACCCGCAGCTGAAATCATTGTAGACTAGTGGCTAGAGGGAGATTAAATTCAGAATGTCCTGTAAGCTGAAAGAAATATGAATCTAAGCAGCGCTCTTTAAGAAGCATTAAAGAGTGTGTATAGAAACTTAAAATTCCTCTGTGTTAAGTTACTTGGTATTCCTTTGCCGTTCCTCATAGATTTATAAAGGACTACACCATTATTTTCGACCTTTTACTGCTAAGGGCCAGGAGGTTACAAGTTTTGCTCTAGTAATTACCTATCAGTCTAACAAAGTAACCTTAATTAGTGGGATTTTTTCATACCGTATATAGGAATGGGGCATGGTGTGAACACATGTTATTATGATTTAACACCTTGCTCAGATCTCATGTATATCCTTTGTCTTCTGCTGTCACCACTGTAATTAGGCAGCAGAGGTGCAATATATTCAGATTTTTTGTCAATACCTGCCCAAAGCTCTAAATATATGTGTGATGGAAATGAAGGCTAATATGCAAAGAAAAGCTATAATGACCATTGGAGACAACCGAGCTCCATTTAGCTCACTGTAGTGAGCTCACTCTAGTGCACATGCTTCATTCGTGTGATCACTCTGGTTTCATCAAGATGGATTATTGCTTAGAAACTTAACCCTTCTCCCACTAGAATCTCGGATATTTTATTAGCAGAGCAGAGAGGGGCCCTGTTTTTTTTTCTCTTTCATGTTAGTGCAAATCTGTTTTATCTTACCTCAACCTGACTTTGGTTCAACCTCAACAGGTTCAGGAGTGCTGCAGACAACAGTAGTATGTCATAGTCTGTGGATTTTCAATTCAATTTGCACTGATTAATCAACTTCATTTTGTATAAAACCCAAGCAGACAATCCCATGCATCCCTGTACCATGCTTCCCTCCCTCCCTCTGTATTTCCAGTGCACCAGGACTTGAGAAAACATCTTCTTGGTGAACACTAGGGAGAATGTTTTCCATCTCTCCCTGTCCTTACACACCAGGACACATACATCCAGTTATTTTGTGTAAAGGTCACAGGAAAAAATGAAATTAATCTGTGCAACTAAGTATTGCTAGAAATACTCATTAGATAAAAGATTGGTTGGCACAGTTTCCTAAATGTTCCAGCTCCTTCTCATTTGTTTCCTGTCTAGCAATGAGATCTCAGTCCCTAAAGAGTTTCTTCTCCTGATCCCAAGAGCAAAATTTATTCACTCAGGGATTAAAAGCCATGCTGTATGATACAGGTAACTAATCACAACTAATCACATAACTCAGACATTGACTGCCAAATAATTTCAATGAAATCTTTTCACCAAAACAGGAAAGCAGCACAAAAGCTCTTATGAAGGAAATGGGATAATTTTTTTTTTTAATTCTGCCAAGACACAGTCAGAGAGCAGGAAAAGGGCAAATTTCACTAAATAAGTTATTTGTTGTAAATAAGATGATGATGATGTCACCTGCTTTATTCATCAAACATATATTGTTCAGCAGATAGCAAAACCAGTACCCTTATTATATGAGCGACCTGCTTTTATTATCATTTGAACTTTTCCCTCAATGTATTATTTGGAACTACCAACAACACTTTACAATTGCTGCAACAGTAAATTACTTATTTCTAAGGATCCCCATTGCAATTCTCGTTGCGATAAAACAGCACTTGTGCCCAGTGAAATTTATGAGCTACCAGTTTCTAAAAGAACTTTTCTTATCTCTTACTTTTTTTCACAACCTCACGGGAAATCTTCCTCCAAGCCACCTTAGGATATAGTTCATTAAAGCTGTGTACATGATGAAGAGCCATCTGGGAGGGAAGGGATGCTGCTACAATACATCGTAGGAGAATGGATGCAGAATACACAGGATATGTATGATGGGGGAGGGATGAAAAAGGATGAAAGTGGCATATGGGAATGCGATCTAAGTACTGGGAAAATATAAATTATTACAAAGGCATACATTAGGCTTTAAATTAAGTTGAACAATTCCTCCCATTAAAGTCCATGGGACTTCTTGAAACTAAAGTAGTAATTAGTATGAACTAGAGTACACATTTTGCAAATAAGCCAAGAAATCACCTAAAGTAGGTAGTTAAAAGTAGACCTCTAGATTCAAGTGAATTGTCTAACTCTTCTTCATAATTAGGGGGAAAAAAATAGGCACTGCAAAAGCCATTCGTCCTGTCAAAGAAATCTAAAACAATCAGATTAATTGCACCTTATTCTTCCCTGGTGACTGTGACAGTCACGTAGGAGTCCAGACTCCATCCAGACAAATAGCTCAGATGAAGATACCTGTATTTCAAGCAGCTAAAACTAGGTGAGAGGAACTTTACCCCCCATGTATGTGCATGTTCCATCAAACTCAGAGGAGAAATAAGCAACAGAGGGAATAAACAAAATTTTTATTAATAAAAGACACATCCTCCTACAACTCTCTTTTTTGTGGTATAATAGTTATGTTGCTCAGTAGCTGACTGAAAAGTGAAAACTCTTCATACATGAATTATCCTTCAATGTAGTTAAAAATTATAATTGTTAACAAAGTTTCAGGATTAATTAAATGCTTTTTTAGTTATGTCTTTCAGTTATAATATGTAACATAAAAATATTGAAAACCATCTATCCCAGAGGTATATGTCATCCTTTACTTGAAGCATAAGAGTCAATGTTCTGTAAATATCTACTTTACACATTTCTGCCTAATGAAGACACAGTGAGAATCTCTCATTAAGTTAATGTGTCAATCTATCCATGTTACATCATCAGGATAGTTTAACAAAATAAATGTATCAACGTATGTACCTTATGTTTAAAACACAGAGCTAAGAAAATAAATACTGGCATTTACAAATCTAAGGCAATAAACCATCTCTGAAGGTAGATATGCAAGATGATTTCTTTTTTTCCACTGGTTCCTGTGCAAGAGGCAATGTATTTATTTTCCCCAATAGGCTTTCTTGCCAGAAAGGAAGATATGTGGCTAAAAAACAGCACAGGAGGAAAGGCTTTCACAGCTTTACTCCTTTACAAGTCATCTATATGTAACAGGGCTTTAAAAACATTTTCATTTTTATGTACATATCCATAGTATCCACCAATACAATATCTCAATACTGTGCACAAACTAAAGTACGCCTAGGCAAGGCTCAATTCTCACTCTGATTTCTACCAGTGCAGCATTGACTTCAATGCTCTTATTTCAGATTTTCACTAAAGGAATTGAAATTGGAGGCAGACTTCTCTTTGAGCAGCACTCAGCATTATGTAGTTCAGCAGAATTTACTCAGTTTCTATTAGCACTTATTCAAAGTTGACCACAAGTGTCAAATGAAGCTCCCATTTACAGAAATCAAGGTACTTAATTAAAATCTTACCAATAAAAAAGGGATTTTCCATTGTGTAATTGGAAGTCCAGATACTTAATCCTACTTAAAAATAACAAGCACTCACACTTTTAAATAAAGAAGTGCCCTTTTCATTTTACTTTCAATAGTGTGTGAACAGTAAGCTCCCTATGGTTTTAACCACTGAATTCTTATAATTTAAATGTTTTTGAACTTCTGGTAAATGTTCATATTTGTTTTTGACTTTGAATTTTACTATGTCATTTTATACTGTGAAGTTTCCCAGAGCCTTGTCAGGATAGGGAAGTTTCCTTTAGAAAGCAAGTTTTCATCAGGATTAATAAAAGAAAGAAGGCTGTATTTTTTTAATTAGTGTTGAGCACTATCTAATATGCCAAGTCACTTGAACCAGCAGTTCAGGGTCAAATCCAAAGGGTTTGATACTGCTTTCCTACCTGCCCATCAAAGGTAAACGATGAGTTAGGGATGTGTAATGATGATTTAGAGTCTGTGTAACAGCAGCTATCTAGCATGATGGAGATCCTCTCCTCTACAGACTTCAGGTTTTCACAACGGGAGTCTACATCTCATGCCCTAATTTGACAGATGGAGAACCAACGTACGGAGGATGGGATAAGATATATCTCAGGTGATCCAGCAGGGCAGGTCTCTTTAAAGCAACCAGTGCTACATCCAGTAGGTCAGGCTGCCTGAAAAATAAATTATCAGGGCCTCAGACTCCACAGGTCCCTTTCAGGAAGCAGATAAAACACTGAAAAATCAATCCTGAATGTGGAAGACACATATTTTGAATCAACAGATCTTTTTGACCAGTGGGACCTCCAAATGCAGAAAGACCAGCACAACGCTGTGTTATAACAATTACACCATTTATTTCCAAATTTACATCCATGAGCATGCTCACTGAGTTTCCTGAGGCACTATAGCAACTTATGAAATGATTGGGAAAGTATTTATTTAGACATTGTTTAAACAGGACCATCTGGGAATTCTTTTTAATATAAGCAGAAACTAATAGAGAACTTATCCATTTGGAGGGATACTGTGCAGGGACTGGTGTGTGCTTACATGTTCAAATTAAATTGCCTTTTTGCTTGTTCTGCGTACCAGGCAAGTTATGAATCCTTGTCTTTGAATAATTTTATCTACAATTTGAGATCATTGTGCTGTGCTGGATTACCATGGACAAAGTATTTTTAATCATTGCTGAAGTGCAGGTGGAGCAGCAGAAGGCATCTCAGGAGTCTTGTAACATTCACCTTCTTGCATCTGAAGACAAAACAAAACTGTGAGGTTCCTCTTTGTAGAGAACCTCCTCCTCTCCAGAAATCACCATAGGTTTTGGCAGAATAACATGCCATTTGGCAGGCTTTGTGAGGGCTCGGGAATTGCCAGGCCTTCATTTGCCAGGAAAGAAAACTGATCCAAAGCTTAAAGGAGTCAACTGAGAGTGTTCTTCTACTGATACACAGACCCAGTCAAAATGGTCACTGGGGTATCTCTGCCCTAGTGAGCTCTGTTACCTATGTGAGCAGGAATGCTGTGCTGCTGTACACCATCCTTCAAAGCCTGGTCAACAGCACAGGTTAACTAACAGTGTGATGTGTCCCTCAGAGGAACAAACTTTTAGAGGTGTGAGTTAAGGGCTTTGGAGATGTCCAGTCCTATTTACCACTCAGATATTTGTTCAATTTTTAATTATCCTCATGACTAGAGCAGTTATATTACAGCTTAAAACTCTGTTCATCCTCTACACTTCCTTTGCTGAGTTTGACATACTGCAATAAGCTAGAACCTTAATTAAAACAAAAACTACGAGAGTCCTTCTCAACTATCCAGAATATAGGCACCTAAATTCAGTGCCTGTTTTCAGATTCCTTTGAAATGGGTGGACAGTCATCCACGGAGATCGCTGAACTTCTGTGAGGTTTCGAGTCTTATAAAGATGCTTAACTTTCCTGAAATTAGGCAGCATTAAACTGTGAGTCAAATTTAAATTCACCTTCACTTCCTATCCATAAGCCAAGCTGTGTGCAGTATTCTTAGTCTAGAAGCTTACTCCAAGAGGAGTCTGTTCACAACAGACATAACACAAACCATAGCAACCATTTAGTTGATAGGATCAAAACTGCAAATATAAGAATATCTGTTGTGCTCTTATTCTAATTATTATCCACTTTCTCTAGTTTTCTCCAGAGATTTGAGACTTGTTTGTTGCAGCAGACATATCTATTATTAATCTTTAGGTAGTTAGTAGAATAATTTGCAAGATTCATTAACAAGTATCACCTTATGGATTACTAAAAAGCATCTATGCTTTTGCTAATGAGCCCCAGTAGTGCAATACTTTACATATTTTATAGCCAGACAATTATGTGATGCCTTGCTTTTATAGTCAATCTGAAAATAAATTGTTTGGGACATAAAGATAAATAGCTAACACGAGAGTAGTTAGCACTGGGAAATCTTGCCTCCTGAGCTGTTGAGTTATAACTGTGAAGAGATGACACATTTTCAAAGCATTCTTTTATTATTTCTAAAATCCTGCAGCCCACAAAAAAATGCCTGTTATTCACACTTAGGATAAATCATAACAAATGCAAAGAAAAAGGAGCCAGGGAGTTTCAGAACTAAACTGTTCCTCTGTGGAATGTTTTGTTACTTTGCTTTTAAACAGGTTCCGTCTAAAAATAATGTAGATATTTAACACTTGCCCATTTAAAGTGATAATAAAATATGTAATACATCAGTAAGTATCTGGTGAAATCATTCAGCTCAGAAAATGGCAGCAATTAGTATTTAGCGTACATTCACATGAACTGGTTACCTCCATGAAGTCAAGTCATTCACCAATTTACATGAGTGAAGAATTCACCTATTTCTCCTCGCATTCATCCAGGAAAAAATATTTGCTTCAATTCCGAGGTGTCCTTGAGAAACAACACGCTGTTCTTTTGCTTCACCTGTTATTCTAGGTTTCTCATTTCTCCCTTTTGTCATTGTCCTCTTTAAAAATATCAGTAAAGCAAATCCATCACAAGGGGTGGCAGTTCAGGCGTCTGGCACTGGCCTGCCTGTATGTCTCAGCACAGCTCTGGAGGGACCACCTTGAGGCATATGGGAATAATTCACTCTCAGTGCCCATTAAATCTTTAGCTTCCCCTTTGAGACTGCAACAAGGGTGCCAATTAATGTCAATTGTCGTGGTGGTTTATGTGACTGGGACACCTGCCCACGAGGAGCTGAACAGAGATCACTGGCTGAGATGGTGCAGCCCTGGTCTGTGATGCACCAGCATGTAAATAATTTCACAGGTGATGCAGCAGTCTTGACTCATCACAAACGTCGTTCATTACCAACACGGTGGAGTTCGACCAGAGCAGAAGGCTCTGTAGCACAGCTCGGTTCTGCTGTGGTTGGCTCCTCTTTCCATGACCTCTCTCTTGCAGCGGGGCTGACGTCCTCTATTTTCTTCTTTGCGAACTGACAAGAATCAATGCTTCATTGATAGCTGCTGCTTACACAGCTTTGCAGTCTGGCAGGTATAGACCAAACTTGTGAAAAAGAAGAAGAAGAAAGAAAAAAATACTTCTATTCTGTGTAAAACCCACTAAAAAACAAGTTCTGCAACAAGTGAAACATCTGGCTTTTTGCCTCAAGCTTGTTAGGCATTCATGATGACAAGGCCAAATTATTTAGACTGAAACTTCCTTAAAAAAATGCTTACTGCCCAGCACCACTCCATACAGCAAGGAGTAGGTGATGCCCTTCCCATCACCATAGATTAGCTTTTCCTCGCACTGCAGAATTACATTTTTTAGAAAAAAGCCCCTCAAGTCAGCCAGGCCAGCCCAGTTCCACGGCAGGTCCCCAAAACCCTGCAGCAACTCCACAGCGGGCTGGTAGCTGACACCATCCACAGTGCCTTGAGAAACAACCTGCTCAGCGTCTCCCGCTCAGCCTGCCGGAGGCTCCGGCCCATGGGGAGATACTTGTGTGGGGCAACACCACGGTTACTGTTGCAATCTGAGGGAAGAAGCTAGAAATCTTTTTAATTTTTTAATTAAGGTAGTGTAAGGCTTAAGAGATGCACAAGGCGTTTACAAAGTTCTCAGATTGCTCGGTCCAGAAACTAGGTTGCCCACCCAGACATCAGCTCCTCTTGCAGGACAGCAGAAAGGAAAAATTAACAGACTTTGCTAGGATATCCCCACCTTTTTGTCCCTTCCTGACTTTCTGGGAGCTATACTGGTAGACTGAGTCCACTAAAACTGTGGAACAGATTAAAAAATGAATCACAGTGTATTTTAAGGACAGTCGTATATTTAGACTGGATTTTGACAAGTATGTAATGGTGGGGGTCTTTCTTCCCTCAGGACACATTTGTGATAGGTGTAAAATGGGTAGCCGTGTCCGTAAGACAAAAAGTCTCAGTATCAATAATGTCATCTCTGTGTCTCTCAGTGCGCCAGGTTCCCTAGCTGAGCACACCAAATCCCACGGCAGAATTGTATCAGGCAGGGCAGACATATCAGACAGACTTCAGTCTGTCTTCAGAGTACAGGCTCCTCTCCTCACCTTGGTCTCCACTTGCTTGCACAGCCGCCACGAGAAAGGCAGGATGGAATCACAGTGGTTGGATAAAAACTTGCGAGACCAAATCCTACCTTGAATTACATGAATGAAACTGGCACTAGCAGAGTGAAGGAGAGAAAATCTGAGCTAACGTGTGCATCTCACAGGATCCTCAGACTGTGGGTCAACCCAGAGATGGCGTTGTCAGCAAGATCAGCATTTCCATGGGGGATGGAGTTTCCCATTGGTATCGTTGTGTTATCCTCCATCGTGCAAGAACACCAAGAGGAAACTGAAGCCGGTTTGCTGGCACAAAGGGCTGTTCCAAACAGTTCTAAAAAAACTGCTTAGAAGATCTCACAACTCCCTTTCCTTCCCAGTGTTTGTTCTTACCTGTTAGCAAGGCCTATAAAAAATTCCTTCTGTATTTCTTATAGAAGAGAGATACCAGTTCCAATGTCATAGTCCCATTCTGATGTCAGAAAATGAATCGATCTTAGAAAAATTTCCCCATGTTTATAACTACCATCAACTTTCTGTCCCTAGACATCACATAGCAGTGCCATAGGAGGTTAGACTTGCAGAATTCATTTCAGCCCAAACCTAGGTGGATTTCAGCAGTGGAGAAAATGGCCCGATAACTGCACAGATTAAGAAGGTGCATGGGGTTCTCTTGACCAGAAGCCATAAGTCATGATGCAAACCTAGCACTGGGTAAAGAAGGCATTTTAAATTGTCTGAATCTGAAGTATTTTTCATAAAGTTGTCACCACTTAATTTTTTCTATGAAAATATTCCCTCTTTCCATGAAAAATATATTTTGTGATTGACAGTAGGATTTTTTTCTTCCCCTTTACTAGCTGTTTCTTTTTTCAGTGTACTGTGGCCTTTTTTTTTCCACTCTGTCACCAAAAAAAAATTTGAAAAAGAAATCAGCAAAGAAAAAAAAAAAAAAGAGGAGGGAATTAAGTCTTTAATTAAAAATTTTAAAAGTCTGTGGGAAATCTCACTTAGGCTTTCAGAAAAGCAAAATGTTTTAACCAACTTTGGTATCAACAGATAACACATGTTTATGTATGCGTGCATGTGTTTATATAACATTTGGCGTGGCAACTTCTTTGGAAAGTGAATTCACAAATGAAATGCAACTTATATCTATTTCTCTTCAAATCTCACTTCTTTACAGAATAACTGTTGTGCCAGATGCAAGTTATTTAGGTAGTGTTTGTTCTATACCTCCACAAAAGCAGGCTAGAAATACTCGAGCAGTTATCAATTATTGTAATTTACTACTCTTCGAGTGTTTCTTAGCTTATTAAAAAGAGAGTGGAGTGTTAACCAGAAACCATCTCCTGTAAGCTTTTACTCTCCACAGCTCCCCGTGTTGTATCACTAACTGTACCCTGTGGTGACTGGGAATAACCGGCCACATCTCACCCTTGGGTTTCAAATATCCATCTTTTGGCAGCGGGCAGCTAATTTTGAGAGTAAACATGGCAAAATAAACTAGATGGTTTGTGAGTGGAGGAACTAATGAACCTTGGGCTTCCCCCAGCCAGGCTTATGCACCCTGTCCCGCCTACAGACCATGTTTAAGTTTCTCTTTCTGCCTCATATGTTTATATATTTCCCCTTTCTTTTTCCCAGATGTAATCGCTCACTGATTTTCACTGGAATAATATTTGGCCTCGTTCCTTGATTTTCGGTGGAGCCTGTGTTAAAATTAATTGGTCCTCCAGGACCAACAACATTTGTCGATATCGCCAATAACCTGTTACATACAGAAGCAGATTCTGCTCACCCAGGGGAATAATTAGGGAGAAAATTCAGTGCAGAAAACTTTATGGAGATTTTTTTCCTCTTTTCCTCACTGGCGTGGGCTTTACTAGGAAATTGGCTTATAGTCCTGACATACTGATGAACTGATTCATATGACTGAACGGCTGTCAGTGCATATTTGAACTCATTGCCAGCGAGTTCAGTGAGATCTTACTTTGTGCCACAGTACAAGATGGACAATTTTCTCCTTTTCTTCCAATGTGTCCAGCTATTCCTTAGTTATATTCGGTTTTTAAACTGGCCCCATCACCTTGAATTCTGAATCACCCATCTGCCAGTAAGCTACGAAAACTGCAGAGTGGTAATGCCACCCTGCAATTAGTTGTACAGTATAATTAGTGTATTTTCCAGGATTTCTGAGTCATGTCTTTCCAACAGTCTGCAGTGAGAATTATAGAGGTGTTTCAGGCTTAGGTGTCCATGGGAATCAGATCCCTTTTGTGAGAAGCTCCTGAAAACGTTAAAGACTATTCAGAACAAAATTAAATTATAGTGAGATATTATTATGCTGGAATTGAGAACTGATGCTGGATTGCACACATATAGGCACAGAATTGTACAAACTGGAATAAAAAAGAATAAAAAGAAACTTCTGAATATTAAACTTTGCTTGTAAGCATGTCAGGGCAACGCCTTTATCTTCTTACAAATCTAGATGTCATTGAACCCCTAAAAAATCATGGAATAAATACCAAAAATCAGACATTTTAATTACATCTCCCATCCCTCCAGATTTTTCCCATGCATAGTGCAAAGTTAAGGGTTGCACCCATCCACTGTGCAGGTGCATCCCTTCTTTGACAAACAGTAGGATTTCCCTGGGATCAGAAAACTGCAGGCAACATGGAGAAGTTCTCATCCGAGCTTCCATTTTCTTATCCCTTTGATGTCAGACTCACAGGGAATGAAAATGGCCATCCGAACATTCACTTCTGCTCGACAGGGCTGTTCCGTTGCCACCCCAGCAGCCAAACGTCAGCGGGATCCCGCGGAGCTTTGCGAGGGGTGGCAGAGGCGTACGCTCATGTTTATTCCGTACCGCAGCGAGGTGTGATCGGCCGAGTGCTAAGCACTGCACATTTACCCATGCATAACCAGAGTTTTTCTCATTTAGCCAATTGCCCTGCACTCTGGCTGTGGGTGGGTAATTTGCATAATCATTGCCCAGGTACAGAGCAGTGTGTGCATCCCCCTGCTCTGGCAATCAGCCACCGCTCACCCAATCAGGGATTTGCATAATCCCTTTGCAGCTCTTTCCCAGCAGCTTCACTCTGGATATGCAAATCCCTCCATTCTCGTTGGCTGCTGCGATTCCTCTGTGCCGATTGGTTTCTCTGCTGCTTATTTTTCGGATGTTTTCCAGCAGTAAAGACATTTCTTTTGCTCCTGATGCCCTTTTCCATGAAAAGAAGAGAGAAACCAGACTGAAATCTCCACGCAGATTGGTGTCTCCAGCAATTTCTTCTTCCATTCCCTTTTGATCTTCCCTGTCCTATCATCCCACCCAGGGCCAGGCTCCCAGGCAGCTGACCTGGTTGTGGCTCCACCAGAAGATCCATGTCCCGTTTTCCACTGGAGCTTTGCAAGATGACAGGTACAGCCAGGCCAGGTCCTTTGGGAAGGAGAAAGGGAAATGAGAGGAGGCAGAGGGGAACACAGGAGAACCTACGAATGGATAGGTCACCTCCAGAGATACACGTCCCAATTACCTTACTGTACTTAATCTATGTAATTTCTACAGCTATTTCTGGCCTTTCTGCTCCTGGACCATTGAGTCTAATGTGTTTTCAGGGCAACGCAATATATACAAGCAGCTAACATGAGCTCCGCAATACCAATGTCCCTCATGTATCCCATTTAATACCACTGTATGTTACATAGCTATGAAATGTAAAGGTAAAATCCTGACTTCAGCAAGGTCAGTGAACAGTAGAAGCACATTGCATGAAAGCTGCAGATGAGTGTGGCTGATTTTCCTTTCAAATAATTTTAAATTAGTATATGTAACTCCATTTCCTTTTAATGTGTTGTACCAATGCACAAGAAAATCACATATAATGAGTGCATGATGAATCATCAATCTCAGAAATAAGGTTGATTACCAACACCAACATTATCATAATGTTGAGGTCATGCCTTCAATCTGGAAAAGGTATTTTAAACCTCAGGATAATTACTTGGTTTTGAAAAAAATAAATGGTATTAACTTCAACTGCTAATGGAGTAAAAGGTGCTCCCAGTCTGACTTCTGAGGTCATAGGCTATTTGTGATATACAACATCTTTTCCAAGACCTTTCAAGGAAATAACCTTAGGAATGATGTATGGCACAGCCTAATAGTCTAAGAAGAGTCTTTTGCTGACCAGTCAAATAGTCGTGCACTCAGATTCCCCACATTTTATGATGTCACAGAATACCATAATCCATAAATCTTTGGTAAATACCTACTTATCTCTAAAGCACCTATACACATTGTTGACAATGTTTTTGTAGAACTGTAAATTCTTACTCGTTACAGGTATTTTAATGTTTCTGCAGCTCAGATATTTACTGATCTGCCCTAGGAAGAAATATGCTTGAGGCAAAATTTTTACTTTATTGCTGTCTGTAATAGGCAGATATTTTTCTTGCAAGGGATTTCCTGCAATAAATACCATTGTCATTCTTACGACTGAAGTTGTTGCCTTGAAACACCTTGTCCTGAAATACTGCCTTCCCAAGCCATTATTATATAATTACTACAGCTTTTGACCTAGTTACACAAAACATACAGGATGCTGTTCTTTTCTCTTCAGTATTCCCAAGGAAAGGACAAAGAAGAAATATTTATTTTTCAGGTGAAAAATCGGTTAACTTAGACCTACCAGGAGCCAGGTACAAAACCCCTCTGAGTTGTCTCTGAGGCAGTATGTACTTTGTAGCCCCAGTGAACACCCCTGTTAGCAAGGGATTGCGAAAAACACGTTAGAAATGATCCAATTACCAGTAAACTCGTCAGATCACAGGGTGACAAAGGAGTTGCTTGAAACGGTACCAGGGTGTCACAGACTGACGAGACTCTTTCTACTGCCTGTGAGCTCTGGTGTAACGCACGTGCAACAGAGGTGGGTTGAGTGGATTGAGTTGGGTGGAGGAGGTCCTGAGTGGGCTCACGACCACCATCTTCCATTCTCAGACGGTATACAGTGCTGAAGGGGCAGAAGCAGAACCATCCACCAGAGCAGATCTTTCCTGTTGGCTTTGTGGGAAGACAAGCAAACCAGAGGAAAAGGAAGGTTCAGTGGGGATAGTCTAGCCCGAAACAGTAGCCACATTCAGCCACTTTTATGAATGCCCAAAGCAGTACATACAGTCCATGTACCAATGCTGAGGATGAACGATTCCGGTCCCCGTCTTGTCTTCATAGAGTTATCCAAACCCCAGCACTTAAAATGCCTTCTACATAGAGGACTATGGTTGACATCAACTCAAGGAGGCCTGAAATAATCTCCTTCGGTCAAACAGAAGCATACAGCTGAAAAATTACTTCAGTTTGTCCTTGCAAAATACCAAAAACTTGTTGCCAAGCCAGGCAAGTGTGGCAGATGAAATCCATTCTTTGACCAGTCTGAACTGTTGTTCTCTCTCCCCATTGCATATTTGCCACAACACCAGTTATAGAATTTTAATACAATACTTGAGAATATTATATTTTTTATATACAAAATCCAAAAATGTTTTATTAGTGTCCCAGATCTCATTGCAGTCCTGTAGTTTCATTTGTTTTTAAAAAAAAATTCTTTTTTTTTACCCTCTGAAATACAATCTTGCTTTACAGGCAATGAAATGTTTGCTTTCTTATTGGAGTGCTGCAGCTTCCTGTTTGCAAGTACTAGAACCCATGCTCTTTAAACTGCAGTTGTTATTAATAAAGGTCTCAATGACTGACAAGTCCCTACTTCATGCCTCTTTATTTTACCCATGGGAGATGATAGTTAAGCTGTATTGTTTGATTTGTATACATTGATGTTCTGATAGCACTGGCCACTTCTATTTCAGTTGGAGTGGAAATACATTCCTTGTTGGCTCCTTATTAAACATTTGTTAGGCAATTTTTATGTCCACTCAGAATCTCTTATTTTCTAACTACTTAAACACTGCTCTAATTTTTGGTCATTTTCTAATCTCATGTAGTCTTCTGAGTGTAGGAAAAAAAACAACTCCCTTATTTATGTCTGATTCTCCCTTAACTTCCCCAGTTCTTCCAAAAATGTCTCTGTATAATTACTGTGCTGTTAAACCACCTATCCGGAATTCCTTAGAAATTTACTTCTTATCTCCCTTGGAAGTAAATCACAGTTTAATCACCTGCCAAAGCTGGTATTAAGTGTCCAATTAAAAAACAAACCTTTGCAGCTTATCACTTTATGCAGTAAGGAACAGGTGCATTTTTAGGTGAGTCCTGGGCCAATTTCTATTGAATTATCTGGTTGGACTCCCACCGGCTTCACAGGGTGTGGAATGAGGCAGATGGTGGAGGATTTGTTCGAGGTAAGGACCTGATGGTTGTCTTCTGAGCCTGGACAACTCCCCCAAGGCTCATTTGAAGGCTGCAGGTCCAAAATTCCTAAGGACCTGGCCCTTTCCTTATTACATTCCACAGCCATACAGCTGTGATTTTGCACATTAAGCAGAACTGGAAATGGCAGGTACCTGAAAGAAACATCATTAGGAAAAGCAGCTGGAATAGCTGGGGAATCACTGAGGCGCACATCCTAACCAAACATTTCGTCATTGGCCCAGGCTTCCTACCCCTCTTTTGAGATGGTGAACAGCTCATCACGGCACCCAGAGTCGGTGTTACTGCCATTGCCCAACTGATGAATTTGGCATGAAGTTTGTCCTGGTTGCACTATTATGGTTGTCGCATTATTTGTGAGGACAAAGTCAGCACAATTCTGCACAATTTACACCAAGAAATTGTTCCAAGAAACCGTTGAGCCCATGTTGTTGGGCGTTTAGGTGGTTTTATGCTGGAAAGGCACTCATGCAGGAAAGCAAGGGGAAATCAGTGCAATAGCAAAGTCTCTAGACTCAGCTTGAGCTGTAGCATACCTGGAGTGTCATGCCAGGGAAAAAAGGGCTAGCAGTCATATTTGCCTTGCCCTTACCTGCCCATGCTTTCAGTCTGATCCCCTCTTTATTGAACTGTAAGTATTCCATCACCATGCACAGAGAGACATTATTTACCTTACGCTTGTCCTGTCCTATTTGCATGTCGGTTATGAATTTGTATACAGAGCTGTGTACTGTGTGCAGTACACAGTAAGTGCAGCATCTCTTGTAAGTCTTTCCTGACCACATACATCGGTCCAGCCAGCTTCAGCATGACATCTCAATTGTTCTTAGCGATACTAACAATCAAGCCAATCTGAAGAGACTCTCCTCTTTTCCTGTACACTGTATTTCTGTGGTGCTGAATAATGCACTGCACACTCTCTTGTTTTCAGATATCTTCATTCTTTAATCTTTTATGCAGTCTTTACACATGATGTATGATAAAAGGTAGTTTTTCCATATCCATAAATGGTGTCATTCCATAAACAGGTCATTTTGTCATAAGATAATGCAGAAGATATTTGTACTCACTTAGTAAATGTCCTAAAGGTATGTGAAAGCACAGAAGACTGTGACTGAATGGAAACTTAAATTCTTCTGATTCACTCTGCTATTGCAATGTACAAAGCCCTTTCAAGTGGATGTTGTTGCAAATGGATATGTCTGGGTCAGATCTTGAAGACCCTGCCTAAGGAAAACTCCTGCTGAACTCAAGCCCTGGGTGAGAAGTGAAGTCAGACCCTCAAAGTCTGTTCAAATAAATCAGGGCTGATTATCAGTGAGTGATGAAATTGCCGTTTTTGCGCAATGATATGTACACATTTGGCTGTTTGAGATTTTTGTAGTTACATTCATTTCAGTCATCTTGTTAAATGAAAAACAGATGCCACCATCAAGTATTAAAGCTCACAAAGATGGATTTTCACATTTCTTTTAGTGAGTGTTTTTATCAATAATACACATGAAAAGGGCCTGGGAAGTTTTATTACATTAATTTAGCCACCATAAATCAGCACAGAATACAAAACTCATTTAAGTTACCACCTTAGGGCCAACATAGGAATGATGAAGTGTTATGTTCCAACCCTTACCACGGATTTGGTGACAATCCTCTTTTTAAACATTGGCGAAGTGATCGCAAGGGAGTTAGGAGTGATGGACTTTGTGACAGTTTCTTTCTGCTCATCCAGAGAAGACAGGAAAGCAAAGGCAGACCCGGTGCAAAAAGCAGCTCGCTGGTGAGGGTGCGTTATCAGTCCCTGCCGGGGCCAGGGCAGAGGAGAGGAGTTGTGACCACTGCACGCTACACGGCGTTTGCTCAGCCTTGGTGCAACTCACGCTTTTGCCTGGGAAAGACATCGTTTTCCTAGCTGGTGGGTCATCCTCTGGAGGAGTCGTTACTCAAAAGGGATTTGAACTGCTGCAGGCAAGCCAGAAGGAAGGACGCAACCCACGGGTGAGCGTGTGTCACTGGTCCTCCCCACCACACTGCATCTCCGGGCAGGGTGGGAGCTGCCACAGCCCCTGGCTGCAAAGGTAGGACTCTTTTTGTTCATGCAATAGGAGCTGGTGCTTTTAGCTCTAAAGCACAGACAGCCCTGGTTCAATCCCTGCTCTGCTAGCTAATTTAGCAGCGGCCACAGGTGCTTTCCTAATCCAACCACGTCTTGCATCCCGCATCTCAGCCCTGCTTTACAGGAATCCTATTTGGCTGTATAATTGCTGCCATCCTCAGACAATTTCCTCTTGTGAATTAATAAAAATAATAATAATAATAATAATAAACCTGAACTATTGTTGGGATTTTTTACTGTTATTAATTGCTTGCTCCATCAGTCCTTTGGTCTTCCTATGGAGATGACCAACAGCAATGCCAAGCAGAAAACTGTTGTTTTGTTTGAAACTGTCATAAGTCTCCTAAAGCTGATATTGAGACCACCAGTTTGTTCAGGAGAGGACATGTTCAATAACTATCAGGTGATGATGACTAACTGGTTTATGGAGTTAAGTCAGTGGTCTAGAAGTGAAAGGGGCTTTTTGTTTGTTTGCTTTTTTAATCTCAACACCAATCCTCAGAGCCAGAGTTACCCCATTTTTGTCTCTCCATCAAGCTGTGGTTATACTGATTCGTCAAGATGGTTTGAAATTCTTTTCCCTGGTCCTTTGAGACCAGAGGCTTCTTTGTTCTTTAATATTTTCCTCTCCTCAGTATATTTTAGGCCGGTTCTCTAACCCTGTCTTGTTAAACATAATTGGACAGGACCTTAATCGAGGTGACTACATCAAATGTCATGTTTTCCTCTTCTCTGACCAGTGCTGTACCCACTTCCAGGAGCTATTCTTTGGGAGAAGCTGTTTCTTAGGAAGTATAAATGTTTGGAAAACAAATTAGCTCCAAATGTGACTAGCCATTCACCCATAAGTCATGATTTGCCTATTTTCCCATGCTTTGTTTCTTGTACCAATCAAAGGGAAGCTAAAAACAAAATAGATTAAATGTTTTCGCAACATAGCATCAAAGGCTATAATTTTGTCCATTCACATAATTTAAACAAGTGAATACTTGGAAGGGACGCATTCTAACTCACAAGAAACCTAAGTATTTCAGGAACTGGTAGTGTCTGTGCAAGACGGGCAGTTAGCATTGAAGCGATGCCACAGTGTGGTTTTCAGACAAAACTGTGAAAAATTAATCAGTTTTAATAGATCCAGTCAAAACGAGGGAACATTTTGTACACCAGATTTATGGGTTGGGTTAGAAGAAGTGAGATTCATTGACTGCAACATATCTTTTCAAAGCGCTTCTAAGTGGGAACATGGTGCTTTCCAGTCACTGAACGTTGTTCACATACTTTTTTTTTCCACTGTCTCTTCTTTTGACTGAAATGCAAAGCTAATTTCTTGATCCCATGATACTTTTCAAAGTATTAAGTACACAGCTGAAGAAATACGCACCATGAACTAATGAGCCAGTGAAAACAAGCCTATTTTTCTGCTTGTGAATCGCCTCAACAGAATGCAACTTCTACAACTATGGAAGCTTACAAATCCTCACACTTTGCTCATTTACTGTGCTAACAAGGAAAGGCAAGACTCCTTTGATTCAAAAGAAGAAGAAGGCTGGAGCTGAGGGCTTCCCCAGACCTTTGTGATGATGCTCGGAGCCCGCAGTGACACTCTGTCCACCTCCTGAGCCAGGGACAGTACCAAAAACAGGTCTTCTCCGGGGCTGCTCAAGCCCGCCAAGCCTTGGTAGGCCACGGGGCTGTGTTCAATTAGTGTGAGAGCAAGACAGAGAGACAACTGCAAGCTCCTTCTCATGTCCAACAGGCTCATCAAATCAAATATGTTACATCCGTTGCACTGAAGTCCTGGTGAGCTATTACGTCATCCAGAAGGAAAAATATTCACATTTGGATCATCCAGATGCAAACCCAGGAGCTTATTAGTGAACTTGTGTTTGAAGACACTGAATCACATTCAGTTACGTCTTCTAATAGTTGCCCGATTGCATGTCAAACAAGTCCAGCCTTGAGGTACTCTGCTTAAATGCCTTCGCACTGCTTGCGAAAACATCAGTTGCTCTGTAAAGGCTAAATAAATACGTAATTGCATTTCAGTAATATATTTTTCGCCAAAACAATTCTCAAAAACACTCGCAGATAAACCCATTGCCATTTAAACTGTGTATAAAACATGAGTTTTTATTCAGGGTGAAATCTTGGCCCCAGTGAAATCAATGGGAGTTTTGCCATTGACTTCAGTGGGGCCAAGATTTCTCCCTTGATGCACATGATATATTTTTCCTGACATTTAGTATGATGAAACAGCCCTGGTTCTGATTAGCCCAGGGTATAAATAGTATCAGTCAACTAGAGCAAAATTCAAATCAAACCTCAGGCATCTTTGCTGATGCCGCTTTGTTTCGGAGCGCTGCGTACTAGCGAAGAGACCCAAATGGCTATTTGGAGTCAAGGACCTCATCGGAATCGCTTTCTGTGGATTTGCATTTAACCACAAATCAATGCACGGGGAGCAAAGGGTTAGTAATCATGGAGGCATCTATTCATATGTCTTGTGACATACATTTTTCCAGCGTGAATTCTTCATTAAGAGAACCCTTGATGTCTCGCAGCTTGTTACCAAATTGGGCCTTGACTCTTAATATAATTGAGATGTGTTTAAAATGTGCTTCTCAGAAAAGTTGCCTCCACATTCGTGAAAACTATATACAATAATATTAGGAAGAAATCTGCCACTTGTTTTGACAAGTTTTATTTTTTAATATCTTACAAATGAGCATACGAATAGATTTTAACCTGTTGCTTTATGTTTGAATCAGCCATACTGCAGAGGGAGAGCAACAGAGCTTGTCTTCTGAGACCATTCAACAAATTGCTTGCACATTGCGCAGCAGAGAAAAGTATTTCTAATCTTTCCCTAAAATTTGGATTCCTTTTTTTTTTTACACAAAAGGAGAAAAAATGGGAACGTGTCATCGGAAAGCAAAACTAACGGAGAGACGGCGGCAGAGATGAATAGATGTTAAATCTAAAGGGAATTGCTGCAATCATGTCATTTACCATACAGAGTTAATCCACGGTTTCCAGGCCCTAATTGCGTAGTTTCCCTGGCCCGCGCGACGCCGTCCGTAGAGCATCTTCCGGACGGCCCCGGCGCGGACGGGAACTCGCCAGCCGGAGGGAGCCGGACCCTCCGGCAGCGGGGAGGCAGTGGCTCCGCGCACCTCTCCCCACCTCCCTCTTATCGCCGCCACTTCATTATCTGCCTCTGCAACACATGTGGGGCTGTGATATTTCATGAGACATGATAGAGAATAAGGACCTGTTATTTGCCTGCTATTCAGGCAAAACTCCCACTGGCATCTATGAGCCCTTAAATAGTACAGCATGTTGCAAGTGGAATTGTTTATTGTGTTCAGTCAGAGCCGGCTACAGCCAGCTCTCACTACTGACTCAACTACATGAAAACTCGCCCTCCTGTCATCCCACACTGCAATGCTCACTGGGCCCAGTTCTGTTTCCACTTAAGTGCTGGAATAAATGGAGTCAAGACAGCTCCACCATCTCCTTCTTCTGAACCCCAGCGCTCTTGAAAAGCAACAAGAGCGCCTGGAAGATGGAGACGGCGGATCAGACACTACCTTGGTGCAAAGGCAGAGTGATTTACACAGCCCTGTGAGCAAGGGGGGACTCGAGTGCCTAGGATCCGCTTTTACTGCAGCTCGCCCCTCTAAACACCAGCACATCAAAACCATGGCGTAGCTCAAAGTGAATATTGGCAGCAGGATTTGGTCTCTAGTGGGCCGAACAGATGGACCGTCCCCCACTCTCCTGCTTTGTGCTCCAGGCACAGCCCCTCGCTGTAGACTTATCCCCAGACATCTGCAAATATCTAACAGTGGCTGGAATTGGGACTTAACAGGTACTGTTGCAATTTACTTGGCTTTATAAAATCTCCTTGCAGCCTTATTCACACATACCACTTGGGAAGGCTGCATGCAGCAGGTTGTGTTCTTGTTTTAGTAGCGTTAAAATTCATCTCGTATCTCTTTCTTGCTAAGTGCAGGTAGATACACACTCTTGAGTGAATAGGATATGCTCCACTTGTGAAGTGTAGAAGCAGGTCAATAGACAACTTTCAAAAGGAACCATTTAGGATAATTAAGCAGCACATACACACCAGCAAGAGTTTATTTTGTATTGGAAGGCATGTGGTTAGGGAAACAATAGCAGTTTTTTCCCTGGAGAATGTTAATTAAATTGAACACCCTGGAAAACTGAACTATTCTTACCACAAATCTATAAATCAAACTGTTCTGTTTGCTTAATATAATGCTTTGCTATTCTAGTCACACTGAAGTGGGCCAGCCGCACAATGCCAAGATATTTCCATGATGAGCACATTAGAAACACTGATTGACTATAGATCTTATGGATGTAAGGCCAAACCCGTATCTCATTTACTCCGGAATAACTAAGATCAAAATCTGGCCCACGCTGTTCAGATTAGTACATAAATAACATGAAAGGTTTGTGAGCTCTCTAGCAGATGCATTATGTACTTGTTATTTGTACTATAGAAGTCCTTGGCAGCTCTAGTAATGGACCAGGACTTCACCATGCTAGGTGCTGTACAAATACAGAGCAAAAGGATTTCTCTTTCTGGTTTGCCAAACTAGCTTGAAAATACCTGTGAGCAGATATTCATCTCTCCTACTTATCTTACTTGAATGAGAGAGCAACACTCTCTGCCAGAGGGTACCGGAGGGCAGGCATTAGCAGGGTGGTCGACTCGGTCCCCTCTTCTCGGAGGCTAACGGGGCTCTTTTCATTAAGGGGTATTCTAACTCTGAAGTTCATATTCCCAGTTTTTATACCCTGGGGCCAGATTTTCAGCTGGTATAAGTCAAATTTCCCAACCAGACTGAGGCTGGCAGTTGGGGATTTGGCCAGCTCAGTAGCAGTCCCTGAGAGCATCACCCCCAGCAGGGCTCAGTGCCGCCGTGGGTCTTCAGCTGCCGCTCAGATCTGTATCGCAGGCCACGTCAAAATAGACTGCACACACAGGGGCCAGTGCTCGTGTTCTCCTTGCAATACTCTGGGTTGATCCAGAACACGGGAAAATATTTTCATGTTTTCTTCAGTGGGCTGTGACTCAGGCTCCTGTGGAAAACCCTTGCCTTTCCCATTACACACAGTTGCTACTCATTGGAAGAAAGGTCATTTTAGTTCCAGCCTGCCGACTTGCTATCTACATCTCACTTAGATGCTAAACAGAGTTTAAGGAAGGAAAAGATCTGAAATTTCAGGTTCTGAAAGGAGCTTTGCATGCGCTGCGGACATGAGTTTAATACCAGACTGTGTTCTGCAAAAGCAGTGCACCGGAGTGAGTGTGTGTCCCTGAGACAGTGGCAAGTTTCAGGAATGGTCGTGTACAGAGAAACGAAGGAGCTACACCAACCTTCGCATGGTAAATCACTAGCTGTACAAATCAGGAGTGGACTAGTATCTCTGGAAGCTGTTCTCCTTAAATAGAAATGGTCCAAGAGATGCATAATTGGTAACGGTCTTTGTGGTATATGGAAGATTTTCTGGGCCATGTATGCATCACAGAGTCTGTATCAGTCAGCAGCACGAAAAGAGACCTGGACTCAAATAGCCACAGGAAAGCAGAATCAGGAGGACATAAGTGTACCCTGAGCACCTTAAACTCACCAGTGGCATGCCTGCTGTGCCGTTAGCTGAAAGGGTTCTCATTCTAAGGTCACCTGTATGGCATCCCAGCAGTGAATGTAAAGGCTTCTGAGACCAGTCGTGACAGAAGGCAGCCTCATTTATCACAATATCTGTCCTGTTCATTGAAAAATCAAAAAAGGCAACTTCTTCCAGCAGTCTTAGCATGAGAGCTAAGAGCTCACTTGCTGCCTTTCAATCGTACCTCATCCCTGGGCCAGAAGAGGAAAGGTTTCCAACGTTCGACCTGATGGCTCCACTCAGAAGAGCAATCTTATGTTGAATTAATAACCCTGCGGTGACAATGGATAGGCAGGAAAAGACAGATATTTTGTGTCACCCTAAAAAACTGAGGAAAAATGCCAGTGTGGAACAAGGGCTATAAATATGTGCACAGCTCTTTCACAATTTACTGGTCTTCATTTGTAAGATAAAATGTAAAACCTTTATTTTAGAGCATGTAGATTTACTGGTCCTTAATGTATAGCCCAAACATGCTACATATACCCACTGGAATGGTTTAGCTGCTACTGGATTGCAGTTATTTCTTGTAAAAACAGACAGTTCTTCGGCATTAAAATAGTGTCATGAGATGCACATAGCTGGAACTTTCCAAAACATGTAATTTAGTCTTTTTGAGGGAGTTATTTTTAATTCTGTCATGTATTAATATTTTGGGCTTTCTCACAAGATTCGCAGAAGTATGTTATATTAAGGGAAAGGTCTGGTATAAATCACAGTTGTACAGCCAGCCATCAGTCACATTACAGGAAAGAATGAACACTTCTTTCATTCTCGCTTTTGACCCCTCCAACATTGTATTGTCCCTGCTAATGAGCTGAACATTTTTGCTGATTTGTTATATGTAGCAAATATAGAAGCAATGAAACCCATCTGTGTAATTTATTCATTGATTTGGACTCAAATCCAAGTGTGTTCTAAGTAGCTCTTGTCTGCGTGCATGTGTGCGAGAGAGAGAGAATAGCTCATCGGCAGCGAAAAAGTCCTAAACTTACCTGCTTGAAATATTTATGAATAATGGAAAATACCCTGAATCTCCTTGTGTGCGACCCAGCAGCCATTTCAGAAATGGTTTACTGTTGAGTAAGGACCACCGGTCTCAGTCCTACATTTGTGGTAAGATCACAAGATCATTTTTTTAGGGACGTCTCCTGATAATCCTTTGGTTTAAAAAAAAAAATCGAGGAAGGCTGGAAAGCTGCAATAAAATAAAGCAAACTCAAACACACTTTATGTCCCCCGCTTCGTGCTGGAAAAATACATCGTGATGGTAGCTCTGTGGGTGCCTTCTGATTGCCACTTTCTGTAAAACAATTTTAATCTGGGGGGAGTTGTGGCTTCTACCCCGAGCTTTTCAAAACACTGCTGATTCCAAGTCACCTGTTAAAAATGTTTTCCTTCAAGCCACCCAAGGGCCTATCTCTTCTTTCAGATGCAAAGTAACCTTGTGAAGGAATTGTTTTTAAACAGTTGGTTTCAGCCTGTTTAAGTTTCTTTTTTACACCTCCAGCCACTGTGGATATTTGTTCCGGGATCCAAAGCCTTCCACCCAAACAGTCCTGCCTGCGGGAGCGGGACGGCAACTCCTTCCACCCTTTATTATGAATGAAGGAGGGAGGCTTCTGCGAGCCAAGTTTCTGGAGGGGTGAAGGCCTGCGCGTACCTCCCAAACTTTCCCATCGCACAGCTGCTTTCTGGCTGGGAAGTGCAGAGGCAGAGCTGCTGAACGGCACTCACAGCTCTGCAGAGACCCTCTGCTTCGTCCTTCCAACAGTCTGGTGCCAAACCTTATGTGATCCAAATGAAGGAAGGGAAGAAAAAAATCCCAAAAAACTGGGAGAACAATTTAAACCACGGACAATATATTACACTCAGCGAATGGAGCAACAGTCTGATCGAAACCGAACTGAGACAGGGTTCCCCCAGAAGCCCTTCTTTCTTGATGAGTTGAACATTAACAAGCTGACCAGGTCTGAGATAAGTCAAAGACTTTTTCCTCCATTCCGCAGCTTTTTTTTTTTTTTTTTTTTTTTTGTTTTTGGGGTTTTTTTTCCCCTGGCTGAGCGCTGGTGGCAACAGATTAACAGGTCACCGGACTGGGTCTGAGAATTGCTGCCAATTACCTCGTCTCTGCTTGTTGCACTACAGTCTAATGGCATCATTTAACATGCACTTCTCTCCCAACACCCCAGCTGGTGACACCCAATAAAAAGTGTGATTGATAGATAAGTCTTGCCTGGGTCCATCCAGGGGGGGAGCGTGGCTCATCATTTCAGGGGTAAATGCCCTTTCCCCTTCCTTTTAGCTTCTTCCCCATCCAGAGAGCCTGACCAGGAGCCTGCAAAGACTCCTTGCTGTGGGAAAGGGGGGGGATCAAGCCCTCCGGCCATTCAGCCAGCTCACCGGGGAGAGAGCGGAGAAGCGCGGCCGAGCCCCCCCCGGGGAAACCGGCCCCGACCCGGCGCTTCCCTCCCGCACCGGCTGCGAGTCGCTGAGTTTGAGCCTCCGCTGTTCCCCCCTCAGACAGCAATTACGGCGAGAAACATCTGAATCAACACAGCATCATTTACTTAAAGAATTGACAGCCCTTCCACTTGAACTGGTTTAAATTAGTCGACGCCACATTCTTTTCCTCCTGTGTGTTTTGTTTTCCGCCTGGTTTTTTTTTTTTTCACCCCCCTCTTTTAAATAGGAATATATAATTGCAGTAATTCACCCAGCTGAATGCGAAACAGTTTAGTGGGGGAGCGGTGGGGAGGGGGAGAAGAGAAAGAAGCCGAGGACACGGCTGGAGGGAGCTGCGCACCCGCGGCCGAGCGCTCCCCACCTTCCGCGGGAGGCTGCGGAGGGCTCCGCAGGCGCGGAGGACCCCGAGCATCCCCGGCCGGGCAGGAGCCGGGTTTGGGGGGGGGTGAAGGCCGGGTCCCGACCGGGCTGAGCAGTGTTTCCCAGCCCCTGGTTTCCTTACGGGGCCTTACCTTCCGGACATGTGCAGATGGAAAAGCGGGGACATTAAAATCAAATTACACACACGCATAAAGACAGAGCCCTTCGTTGGCAGCAGGGATGATTAAACGGAGCAGCTCGGGAAACCTCCTGTATGAATATTTGATGTGAAATGATGCGATCCCCCCCCCGAAGGTACAGGAGCCCTCCTTAATTAAACTGGTGTAAACGTTGCCTTTTACTCCTTTTTTCATTTAGGTCACGGGGACGAGCGGGGAAACCGCCCGACTTTTACCCTTATACCCGAAAAAGCAGAAGCAGCCCCGCATCCCGCGGGAGGGGGGGACCCGGCCGGGGCTGCGGGTCCCGCAGCTCTGGCCGCATCCGCGGGGGTGGGCGCAGGGACACGGAGCCCGGGGAGATGCGGGAGCCGATGGCCGCGACCGGCGAAGCTCCGGGGAGGGCAGGGACCGGCTCCCCTCTGGCATCTCCCGGCCCCGCATCCCACCGCCGCCAATCTCCATCCTCTCCCCGCCGTCCCCCCAGCAAGCGTTGGGGGGGACGGGGGCGAGAGGGGGTTAGTGGCCGGTGTCCCACCCCCCTGCCCATCTTTTACCCCCGTGCCCACGGCGGAAAAAAGGCACCAGAACGGCCTCAAAGTTGCTTTTCTGCCCACCGACGGCCGAGGCCGGGGAGGGTCGTTTCGGGGTTCTCCCGGCAGCTGCGGGGCGGCGGGGGCGGCTGGAGGGTCCCTGGGGGGGTGTGGGGGGTGTGGGGGACACCCGGGGCTGAGCCACCGGGAAACTTTGAGCTGCAGCTGCAGCGGTTTCCATGGCAATGAGCGGGGTGGCAGCGGGAGGGTGGTCCCCGCCACGGAGGACACGGCTGCCCACCCCGGGCAGCCCCCCCATCTCCCTTCCTGCCCTCCTGAGGCCAGGATAGGGCCCCTGGGTAAGAGAAACACCCACCCGGGTGAGGAAAGAGCCCCCCTCGCCGTGGGGTCACCCTGCCCGCCCTGCCGTGCCCGCCGCCGGTGCTCGGCGCTGCACAGGCGCAACCGCTCCTGCCGCCCGGCCGGGACTCCCCGCTTTACCGAGCGGGGCCCTTTGGGGGTCGGCCTTGATTTGCCAGGGAAAACCGAGAGAACAGACCGACCCCAACCTCTCAGGACTTTGCCACAATGGTGAAAAGAAAGCGGATTTCCGAAAGCCCTTGACTCTCCCCAAGGCAAATTGGCGTGAATTTCCCAGCCGGTCCGACGCTGAACTCACGACCCTTCCCCACACTCCTTCTGACAATGTCCCTGCGACACTGTCGTTCAGTCCCACACCGCGACCTTGGCTTCCCCTTCCACACATGACATTTCCCTCTCTTCCCTCCTTCCTTCCTTTTCTTCCTTTCTTTTTGCTTTTCCTTTCTTTTTTCTTTTTCCTTTCTCTTTTCTTTTTTCTATCTTTTTCTTTTTTCTTTGTTTCCTCCCTTTCCTTTCCCTTTTTCTTCCTTCCTTTTTTCTTTCCTTTTCCTCTGTCTCTCTTTTCTCTGTTTTCCCTACCTCTCTCTTTCTCATTCTTTCGCTCTTTATTTCTTTTTCTCTTCCTTTTTCTCTCTCATTCTTCCTTACAGATTTTAGTCAGTGCTTTTGCAGGGACCTGGCTTCCTATTATTTTGCATTCCCCGGGAATTAAAATAAAATAACGTTATTCTTACGAAAAGACCTTTTCAAGTTTTATTGGAACAGCTGTTACTCTTCCAAATCCCGTCTTCCCCTTTCGTCCCTTTTTCATGACTCCAAGCAGTGACATTTGGCAGCCCACGGGGAAGCAGGTAGGGTTCGGGCTTACAGACCGCTTCAAAAAAGGCAACGTGTTTCCCGGGACAAGAGGGTGACCCAGGAGATAACTCTCTAAAGAAGGCTGTATAATAATTTGGATCCTAAACATCCCATCCCGGCAAACGCCGCCTCTCGACATACGTATGCCAAATAAAATAGCCGTGATCGTGTGGATTATAAATGAGATCAGAGAAGAGTTTATCTGGGAATCTCTCACTCTCGCAACCCACAAGAATGCACTTTCTTCCCTGCCTCTGATACCAACTTGCTGATCTAAAGATAAACTAACAGCCGTGGCTGTATTCTCCGGCCTTACGGAGAAAGTCAGGACTTCGCGCTTTTTGGGAACACAGCAAAACCGCAAAAAGGTTGTTCAAATAGTGATAAAGCGATGAGTGAAACCCACAAAAAACACGGGAATTCAGCAACTTCTTACTACGTAGAGGCTTGGATCAGCTGCTGCTTCCAGACGTTCGGGATTTGACAGATGAGTTTCCACATCTTATCTGAGTTTGTTTGGGGCCAGGTCACCACCACTCATTCAGTCAACACTTTCACTCGGGGACCGAAATTGTTTTGAATTCCTCCTGCGCTTTTTTTTTTTTTTTTAACTTTTTAACTAAAAAACACAATTATATAGGGGAAAAAAAAAAAAAGCCGGTGAAGCCGAGCATCGCTGCTCTCTTGGGCTGTTCCTTTCCTGCCTGGAATTGCTGAGACTTTCCAGAGCTCCGGGGGTCAGACGGGGGAGAGCGGAGCTGGGAAAGAGGGGGCCAGCAGTGCCTCCTCTCCTTTCCAGGAAAAGACCCCCACTTGTAAAAAAAGGTAATCGCAAGCAAGAGGCTGGCTAAGACCATGGTTTCCTGGGGGGGGCTGAGGGGGGGTGGGCTTTCTGCCCCCCTTCCAGTCCCCAGCGCCTGTTTTGGGGCAATGCGGGAGGCAGGGAGAGCCTCCGCTCCCACTTTATGGCCAGGTTGTAAACGCCTCGCGGAGGTTTACTCACACTCAAACGGTTAATTAAGAAAATATTAAAGGGTCCAGCTTAAACCGACAAAAGCCAGGCAGCTCCGAGCCGGGGTCCTGCTTGCCACACGGTGGCTGCGAGCCCCCCTCCCCGCCCGGAGCCTCCGTCCCTCCATCCCCTCCTGAATTTGGGACCTCCCGAGTGCCTGACCCCCGCCTGCGAGCCCTTCTCCTCCTTCTCTCCCCTCAGGGGGCTCCTGCTTCTCCTCTCCTTCCCTTCCCTTCCCGGGGCAACCGGCACCCAGTGCCCAAATTCTTCCCCGCTGCCTCCCTCACCCACCCCCGCCCCGGACCAAACTCAGCCGGGACTCGATAGTTTTGGGGTTTTTTTGGAGAACTCTCCCCAGAATGACATAGAAAACAGCCACCCGCGGGAGGGTGTCACCGGATCTGTGGGGAGAGCATCGCGGGGGGGTGTGGGGTGATGCCCCCGCCTCTGCCCGGCCGGTGCCCACCACCCCCAGGGGAGGACCAGGACGTTTCTACCTGTCCGGGTTAACGGGCCGGGTTTCTTCCCATCTCCCAGGGATGGTGCAACCAGGAGCGAGAGGACTTGTGTGTGTGTGTGTGTGTGCCTAAGAGCTCCTTGGCTTTCCCCAGCTCCTACCTCTGCCTGCTCCTCATTATTTAACCGTCCCAGGGAAAAAAAAAAAAAAAAATCGGTCAGTTTTTCTGTCTGTCCAGCCTTAGGGAAGGAAGAAGGATTAATACAGGCGAGGCGACGTGCAGAGCGTTGGTGGAAAAGCGTGGACTTTGTTTCAAGACATCAAAAAGGAAAGAGAGAAAAGGATGGACACTACCTTCCAATACACTTTAGTTAGCTGGTGACAAAAACTCCGGGCATGCACTGAATGCATAATTACCCCCAACTGAAATTCCCTATCTAATTTGATATTTGGTGCTCAGCAGAAGCTAGCCTTCGTAAATAAT